>NC_041397.2:121839666-121984666 GCF_900747795.2 Erpetoichthys calabaricus | reverse complement strand
ACTGACATGCTTATAATAAGGAATGCACTATGAACCTCCTATAATTGCACAAGAGACAGACAAGTGTCCTATATCAAACTGTTAAATTGTTTTGCATAAAAAGCTAAGTCAATTTAAGTAGGGTTAATCACTACTATGGAAACACACAACCAACACATGTGGCACTGACATGCTTATAATAAGGAATGCACCATGAACCTCCCATAATTGCACAAGAGACAGACAAGTGTCCTAGCATGCAGTATAAAACTGCAATAGTTTTGAATACATGGAATTAGTACATGGCCTATCACCAAATTAAATTAGCTTTTTCTTACTTCTTTTTAAATTTAAATTTTAACTTCAAAGATTTGATTTAAACAAATATTTCTGCATTAATTTTGTTGAAGTACCTTAAAGAAAATTCTATACATGCAAATCAGTACATTCAACACACGTATAACTTAATGATTGAATTGAATTTTAATGTAATATCTATGGCCTGCTTTCTCTACAGTCACTCTAATTGAGAATAGGTACCTGTGATAGCTGTATGTGTAATTTTAGATGCCTAAGGAGTTCAATATTCATGCCACAAAGATGAAGGAGGTTCAATTTGAGAGTAGCTCCTGCAAACCTGGGCTCTTTTCCCACTCCTTCGGTTGTTATCTTTTGTCCACTTTATCAGCGAGAGACTGACAGTCTCAAAATTAAGGTGGTACCATATGGGACATTGCATGGCTACTGTATGACCTCCCAGTTTGTAATTTGATCCAGTCTTGACAGTGTTTTTGAATTTGGTCATCCCTAATTCTTACAGCTCTGCTGAACTTGAAGTTGGATCTGCAGGTTTATACTACAACCCTAATTCCAAAAAGTTGGGATGCTGTTTAAAATGTAAATAAAAACAGAATGCAATGATTTGCAAATCTTATAAACCCACAGTTTATTCACAATAGAACATAGAAAACATATGAAATGTTGAAAGTGAGACATTTTACTATTTCATGAAAAATATTCACTCATTTTGAATTTGATAGCAGTAACACGTCTCAGAAAAGTTGGGATGGAGTAACAAAAGACTGTGTGTAAGTGGTACTTCAAAGAAACAGCTGGAGGAACACTTGGCAACTAATAGGTTAATTAGCAACAGGTCAGTAATACGACTGGGTATAAACAGACCATCTTTGCGAGGCTGAATCTGTCAAAAGTAATGATGGACAGAGGTCCAACAATCTGCAAAAAACGGTGTCTACAAATTGTGGATCAATTTCAGAGTAATGGCCCTCAACATAAAATTGTAAGACATTGAAAAGCTCATCATCTATAATATATAATACCATCAAAAGATTCTGATAATCTGGAGAAATCTCTGTGCGAATGGGACAAGGCCAAAAATCAGTATTGGATGGCTGTGATCTTTGGGCCCTCAGGAGGCACTGCTTTAAAACAGAGATGATTATGTCATGGAAATCACTGCAAGGACTCAAGAACACTTCCAGAAATCATTGTCTGTGAGCATTGTTTGTTGTGCCTTTCACAAATGCAGGTTAAAGCTCTATAATACAAAGAAAAAGCTATGTGTGTACATGATCCAGAAATACTGCTGTGTTCTCTGGGCCAAAGCTCATTTAAAATGGACTAAGGCAAAGTGTAAAACTGTTCTGTGGTCACACAAATCAAAATTTGAAATTCTTTTTGGAAAACATGGACACCACATCCTCCAGACTAAAGAGGAGTGGGACCATTCGACTTGTTAACAGCACTCAGTTCAAAAGTCTGCATCTCTGATGGTATGGGGGTTCATTAGTGCCTATGGAATTGGAGGCTTGCACATCTGGAAAAGTAACACTAGGGAAGGCCTTGCATATTTCAGCAAAACAATGCTAAACTGCATACTAAATCTATTCCTAAGCATGGTTTCGTAGTAGAAGAGCCTGGGTGCTGAACTGACCTGTCTGCAGTCAGGATCTTTCACCAATTGAAAACATTTGTCGCATCATGAAATGAAAAATATGACAAAGACCACCCAGGAGTGTTGAGCAGCTAGAATCCTATATCGGACAAGAATGTGACAACATTCCTCTCTCAAAAATCCAGGAACTGGTCTCCTTAGTTCCCAGACGTTTACAGGCTGTTAAAAGAAGAGGGGATGCCACAGTGGTAAACATGGCCCTGTCCCAACTTTTTTCAGACATGTTGCTGCCATAAAATTCAAAATTACCTTATTTTCTTAAAATGGTATGTATTCTTGGTTTAAACATTTCATATGTTTTATATGTTCTATTGTGAATAAAATATGGGTTAATTAGATTTGCAAATCATTGCATTCTGCTTTTATTTACAATTTACACAGCATTCCAACTTCTTTGGAATTGGGGTTGTAGTTGTCACTATGGCACTAAGGATGGTACAATAACCACAGAACTACCCTCAAACTGATAGTGAGTAATTTTAAATGTCTTCCTCCTATAAGGGAGAGCAGTGATGCAAAAGACTTTTATAAACAATTCACTTTTATTTTTTTAGGTCACAGTTTTCAAAGTAGCAACAATACAGATTCCTAAAGAAGGAGATGGTATAGCTGATGCAGCAGTAAACTTCATCCGTCTTCTTTGCCTTTTGAGACAGTGGGCTGCAGATTCAAGTAAGGTAGTAAATAATGTCCACAATTTCTCTGTAAATAGTGATTGCCAGGGGCACAGTTATCTGACCAGGAATATCTTAAGGATTTTTATTTTCCTGATGTTGAGGTATAGTTGTAGACTTTTGAAGGCTTTAGCGAAGAAATTCATAGTCAGAACATTTATTGAAAAGCTTCCCATCAATGTGGTATTCAATCCTCTTACTACAGTATATGGTAAGTGGTCACAGATGCAGAATACTGTGGTGGTCATTGTAGGCCAACGTCCAATACATTTGGCGATATAACATACTACGATAATGATGAATTTTGTAGGACTTGCTAAGTTGTCCCTTGTGACGTCTTTTGAAATTTGCATACAAGTTCCTCCCCACCAGCGTCTAATATATCACTAGGGATACAGCTAAGGCCACTGGACTTGATGGACCATTTGTTAGATGTTTCAAATGATCTATAGTATCGGCTGATGGATTGCAGAGAGATGTATTTTCTGGATGCTGAAAACCTGTTCAAACAGTGTTATTCGTACTTAAGATGCAAAGTTCAGCCATTCTCGGAAGTTCTCCTTCCAGAGTTACAAGATAGCAGTATCATTTTTCAGAAACAAAGGTGATTAAACAACATATTTATGCCAAATATTAGGTGTTAACTGAAAGTTTCATGAGTAAAACCTTGAAAGAAATAAATGCTGAAACCTGAAAAAGGTCAAACTACTTCTGCAAAGTACTGTATACTTATATACTGTATATATTGTATCTGTATATCACATTGTCAATTATTATTTAATTGGTCATTTGTTTTTTGACAAAGTGCCTTCAAAATAATTTACAGCCATTTAACACAACTTAGGGAACTGGGATCTTTCTAGAAACAACAGTTGCAAGTAAGGACAATTACATATCCACAATCACTCACTGCAGGTCAGTTTATAGAATTTAAAAAATGCTGCCATACTAAACAAAACTTATTTTGGACTGTAATAGTTAACTGAAAATAACATGGAAACAAGAATGATTTACAGCATTTTTCAGAAATTAAACTGAATGATATAAATCAAGACCTAGGATGCTTGAAACTATGGAAATCAACACAGAAAATAAGCCTTAATTTATTAGTTAATAAGCTCTAGGAGGCTGAAGTTGAGCAGTCTTTTTGTGATTTAAATTTCAACTGACAGAGGCAACTTAATTTACATGACTGAGGGACCATCCAACTAACCGATAGTCATATGAAAAAGTTTGGGAACCCCTCTCAGCCTGCATAATAATTTACTCTACTTTCAACAAAAAATATAACAGTTCATTTTCTCGGAACATCTGAGTACTGGGGTGTTTTCCGAACAAAGATTTTTAGTGAAGCAGTATTTAGTTGTATGATATTAAATCAAATGTGAAAAACTGGCTGTGCAAAAATTTGGGTCCCCTTGTAATTTTGCTGATTCGAATGCATGTAACTGCTCAATACTGATTACTTGCAACACCAAATTGGTTGGATTAGCTCGTTAAGCCTTGCGTCCAATCATGAGAAAAGGTATTTAAGGTGGTCAATTGCAAGTTGTGCTTCCCTTTGACTCTCCTCTGAAGAGTGACAGCATGGGATCCTCAAAGCAACTCTCAAAAGATCAGAAAACAAAGATTGTTCAGTATCATGGTTTAGTGGAAGGCTACAAAAAGCTATCTCAGAGGTTTAAACTGTCAGTTTCAACTGTAAGGAATGTAATCAAGAAATGGATGGCCACAGGCACAGTTGCTGTTAAACCCAGGTCTGGCAGATCAAGAAAAATACAGGAACGGCATATGCACAGGATTGTGAGAATGGTTACAGACAACCCACAGATCACCTCCAAAGACCTGCAAGAATATCTAGATGCAGATGGTGTATCTGTACATCGTTCTACAATTCAGCGCAATTTGCACAAAGAACATCTGTATGGCAGGGTGATGAGAAAGAAGCCCTTTCAGCACTCATGCCACAAACAGAGTCGCTTCAGAGATTCTTCAGGATAATGTTCAAACATCAGTCACAAAGTTGAAGTTACGCTGGGGTTGGATATTCCAACAAGACAATGAACCAAAACACAGTTCGAAATCTTCAAAGGCTTTCATGCAGAGGGAGAAGTACAATGTTCTGGAATGGCTGTCACAGTCCCCTGACTTGAATATCATCGAAAATCTATGGGATGATTTGAAGCAGGCTGTCCATGCTCGGCAGCCATCAATTTTAACTGAACTGGAGAGATTTTGTATGGAAAAATGTTCAAAAACACCTCTATCCCGAATCCAGACACTTAAAGACTATAGGAGGTGTCTAGAGGCTGTTATATTTGCAAAAGGAAACTCAACTAAATATTGATGTAATATCTCTGTTGGGGTGCCCAAATTTATGCACCTGTCTAATTTTGTTATGATGCATATTGTATATTTTCTGTTAATCCAATAAACTTAATGTCACTGCTGAAATACTACTGTTTCCATAAGTCATGTCATATATTAAAAGGAAGTTGCTACTTTGAAAGCTCAGCTAATGATATACAAAAATTAAAAGAATTAAGTGGGGTTCCCAAACTTTTTCATATGACTGTATCTACTTTATTATGCTACTTTTCCAATTTTTTCTCTGTAAAGCTTTATGTGGCTGCTGTTTGTAGGTTAGGATCATGAAGATGGAAACTTCATAAAGAACAAGAAAATAATAATTATTCCTAATAAAAAATGTCAGAAGATCCAACACATATCAACAGAAATGACTACAAACTGGAAATGAAAAAAACTCTGCTAAACAGAATAATGTAATACACTCTACATGTATCAGAATTTGAAATAGTGTTGGAATGCAGACAAAAACATCAAAAAAGGTGAATTACTCTTTTTAAACACGAATAAATCTGGTTTGAGTCAATAACTGTTTATTATCTTTACACCTTTGAGCTGATCTTCAGACAAAATTAAAAGTGTAACAGTATAGCCAAAACACAACAGAAATGCCACATTGGATAAATAAAAGGGGCTAAAGTATCCATCTCAATTTACTTTTTATAATTCTATTTCAGCTAGTCAGTCTGCTAAAAATCTATGAGAAAGTCCACTTTGTATTGCAAGTTGATTAATTGTTTCATGAACACACTTGACCTGCTTGTTAGAACTTGGTTCTAGGGCTTTCCTGTTGCTATTGGTATTCATTCCAACTAATCCCTAATCAAATATATCAATGATGCTAAATGAAATGACTGTCCTAACCTGTGGATATTGCATTTACTTTGTGCATTTTTGTTAACACAAGCAGATTACTGTTCATCTTTTTGTTTTGCTCCAAAATATTTCAGTGTAACTACAACATTTCAATAAACACTGAAAGATACAGATGACATTATTTACTTTTATGTGAACTGACAGCTAATATTACCAAATTGCAGCCAATCAGAAAAGTGGAAAAAGAATAATATTAAGAAGAATAAAACAAAGAAAATAAACAACGTCAAGAATTAATAGTATGTGGGCTCTCATAAAATTTTTAAGGTTCATAGAGGCCACGCCACAATATTTTAGCATTGTCCGACTTACTGTATATTACTGACAAAAAGCACCTAATTCAATTGCAGGTTAGTTTATTGGAAGAGACTGCCTCTGAGAAATTGTCAGAAATTAAAAACCAGAAGGCACTTAATGCTCAATCAGCATATATACTTAATGCAAATGAATTAACATAACATATCTGGATACTGTTTAATGCTTTTCACACCATTATGATTTACATTCTTTCACAGTTTATGTCCAAGAGGGACAGAAAAATCAGTACTACTAATGCTGAAAACTGTTGTAAGTATAAAACAAAAACAGTATCATTATTAAATTTAAAAGTGCCATTCAATCTGAGCCGCAACTAACAGAATATCTGCGGTTTAATCTTGGGTGATTATCTTAAGTTTAGTTAGACTAGACAGTTCAGCCATACATGGAAAAGGCAAAAACTAAAATTCATGACTAGTGACTCAAACTGTGCATTATAAGGGAGGTTTCTGGAGCAAAAAAGGCAGCTCTACATGGGAAGCACTCCTGGGCTAGCAAGCAAACATACTGTATTTTAAAAGTTGGCCAAGTGCTTTGGTAATTTTTAATAAAAATAAATAAATGCACACCCACACACACATAAATATATGCACACGTATTTTTATAACCTGATGAGGGGGTCCCCTGTGCAGAGGGCCCAGGGACAGGAGGCTCAGGGACAGGCTCGGAGGGACGCCGTTCACCATGTCTCTGCTGCTCAGCCATCAGTAGAAGCCGTTGCAAGCGCCTACAGACTACACTTACCGGCACCCCACGAGGTCTGGACTCTGAGCAGGGCAGAAAATAAAGGTGGAGAGAATGAAATAGCTAAGGACAAGAGGAGGAAAAAAAAAATCAGGTTGCACAAATCAGAGTTGACACTCTGAACCTGACTAAATTTTAGTTGTGGTGAACAAATAATTTACTTAATTCTGCCAGCAACAAATATTTATATCTCTTTATATATAAACATGTTTATTACTAGAACATTCAATAATATAGTATTTAATATTATATTAAATCAAAAATAAATTCAAATCTAACTTACTAACTAACTTGTCTAACTTTTTATTTTTCCTGAAATGTTTTTGTGAATTTTAAACTTGGATCAAAAAACTACTTTTAGTAATGTAATGGTACCATAATTCTGATTCAGCTTTATTTTATCTGTGTTTTCTGTTGAGGATAAAAACACCAAGTAATATCAAAATATTTCCCAAGAATGTACCTTCATGGTTACTGCAAGTAAAAAGCAGGAGTTTAGCTTAAGAAAAATTCTTAAAATAAAAATATTAACTTGCAGCATTCTCTCTCTCTATTTTTGACATATATTTTGATGATGACAAAACTTTTTCATATAAACTAACTGTAATAATAAACCATCAGGCACACAGAGACTTCATGTTTCAGTATTAGATTTGTCATCAGAAAAATCCTAAAGTACCAGCCTTTTGTCTGGTGAATGGTTGATCCCACTTTCTAATTTTATGGCACTCCAATTTTTCCTGTACCACAGGAATGCTACAGAAATCCTTACCACCACCCATTAAAGGCAGAGCAATACTTTGTTGACTCACAACTTGGAATAGATAGTTATGAGAAATATCACTTTGCGACTACAGAAAACACATGTTCCCTCATTAAAATATAGACATTATCTTGACTTTTGTGCAACATACTTAGAACTTCTCTACGTATCCATAAAATTTTGTATTAATTTCACCAAGTACTGTATAGATACAAAACTGCAAATGGAATGCATATCCAACAAATGCCATGCATTAGAGGTAACTTGATTCAGATTTCACTAGAAACTGGAATGTTTCTCCACAAAATTAATAAACAAAATTGGATGCAAAGCACAAAATATTGATTTTATAATATCACATAGCATTCTTGCTTAATTAATTTCAGGATCACAGAGGATCACTCATGCACTCACATGTGGTGAGTTTAGTATTACCATTTAACCTAATACCCACATCTTTTGGAATATGGGAAGAAAAATCATGCAGACACAGAGAGGTGGGAATATACTTATGTATGCACGTATCTTCATTAAGTTGGTGCACACAGAGAAATGTACTAGCACTTTAGAACTCTGGATGCCTCACAGTCTGTTCTGCATCCTCTTCACAGAGGGATTAGCAGTGTGTTGATGCCACCCCAGAAGGACAAGCCAGCTCAGAAATATCAGAAATCAGGTATAAATACTGTCCCTTCAGTTTACATGACATGATGAAAATATAAAGGAAAACTACCTACCCGTTATAAAATATGAAATACTGACAGAGGCTAAAAGGCGACTAACACAAAGAATAAAAACAGGTCTAGATTTAAATTTCTATTAGATGGACTTGCTGATTGTATTGCCAAGGTAACTGTAGTGGTTAAAGAAGGTTTGTTCAGTCTCTCCCTGTACATTCCCTGTTCAGCGAGCGAGCGATAGAGAGAGAGCGCGCGAGCGAGCGTATATATATTTGAATTTCCCCTTGGGATTAATAAATTATCTATCTATCTATTTACATACAGCTCATACGGTCCGGAATGGTTTAATTGTATTTACATACAATCCTATGGGGGAAATTACTTTGGGTCACGACCAAATCGGGTTGCAACCACAGTTTTGGAACGAATTATGGTCGTGACCCGAGGTTCCACTGTATATATATATATATATATATATATATATATATATATATATATATATATATATATATATATATATATATATATATATGTATATATATATGCCCTAACACTGTAAAAGGCAAAAATGCACATCAAACAGACTACATGCTTGAGGCTCTTTTTTAATGCTACTCTGTGAACCTTGTCAACAAGATCTACAATCAAAAAAAAATATGTCAACAAACTGGGTGTCTACCCAGATGAAGGGTAAACACTAGATACAGAGAGAAGGTGCCTTTTATTCCTTAACACACTACGATAGATTAATTATTTACTTTGGGTAAAGTTGAAACCTTATACTTAAAATAAATAGTTATTGATATACTGTATTTTTCTTCTCTAGAGGTGTGATTGAAAGACTAGGGTTTAGACTGGTGTCTGACTACATGTATTGCCACTCTCTGAATAAAGTCTGATTCCCATTGGCAGTGTGCATTAACACTAGAATTACCAAAGCCTGCAAAAAAACTTGTATTCCGGCCCACCTTAACTCCTTTCACACCTCTCCGTCAGTGTCTTTTGTCTTGTAAATGTGCCGATCAAGACAAGCAGCCTACTATTCCATCCCCCAACTGCCTCAGAACATGCACAAAGTTCTCCCAGCTCATTCCTTGATTATCTGGAAGTGAAGTGCTGAAGTTTTGGAGTGGAGGAGTGGAAATAATAGATCGTTATTTGGAACACATGCATTTCATGTGTGTTCCGTTTCTACAATAATCTGTGTAAACACATTGTTTAAACAGAAACGGTTTTCATATTTTAGTAATAAATGACAAAATGTAGGCATAAACTATATAATATGTGAAGACTAAAATCCAAAGATCAAATAAACACTTTCATAAAAGGTTCAAGGATTATACTACAGCTTCCGTGGCGTAGCGGTAAGAATTGCTGACTTGTAATCACTAGTCTCCCGGTTCGATCCTGACTGCCTCCTATATTTACCTGTTTTCAGTAGTGAGCTGCTCTTATATTATACAGTAAACACATACATTTGTTTTGCATCTGCAATAGCCAGTGTACATTTATAGGACTTGTAAAAGTTAGTGGTTTTTTTCAGTTTTATTCTCTCAGTCATGATCACGATACTGGGAATAACTGTAGATGTGAGTGGTGTTTTGAGACAATGGAACTGGACATTCTCTGATCTGGATGGATAAAAGCTGACACACAAACGCTGGTGAATCTGCCTTCTTCGTATCTCACTTGATTTTTGTTTTATTCAGTTTTATTGAGTGCTCCTGCTCACACTGAATTAGTATGCACCTTATGGTCCATGATGTCAAAGCAGCACTGACAAAAAAAAAAAAACACAGAGACATAGGTATATATGATATTTGGAATTATTCATTTTATGACCAGAATAGTACATTTCGGAAAACATTGTGGCACTGATGCAACATTATTCATATTCATTCGCATAACATCTTGCGGTTGTAATCAGTGACTGCGTGTTCAAAATCCCCCCCCCCCCCAATCTTGCCAGTCCCCACATGTTGCTGTATGGTGTTGTTTCTTTTGTACTCCAGGACATGCCGAGGAAAGAATAGTACAGAGAGGTCAGTTCAGCGCTATATGCAATCATCAGATTCAAATGTTAACAGTTCACACACACGCAAGGACCGTCATTCCTACATTTATGAGATGTGTACCTGTTGCAATGTACACACTTCTCTCTATGCTGTGGTTTCTATTACACACCTGAAAGAAAGAGACAATATTTGTGACATTTTGAAGAAATCATTTTATTACCTGAATAGTTCTAATCAGAAAACATCATTGCACTAAAGTAATATTATTTGAAAATGAACAGCGCCAGATCAGCTGTAAATGTATGGTATTTGTAAAAGTTAGCTTTTTTTCAGTTTTATTCTCTCAGTCACGTTGATGCTGTCCTTCGCCAGTGGCGGACCGTGCATTTCACACCTAGGCCTTCAGTAGTGCTCCGTCTGAATCAACCCACTCCTCAAAAACTAATTTATGGTTATAAAAACCATCTTAATATGCAGAAATACAGTATAAAGAGCCGTTGCATCGCAGATAGATAACTCCTGTAGCCACAATAAATGCCTTTATTGAACAGACAAACCAGGGGTGAACAAGATCTTTTCTACTGCAGCTACAGCCCGTGACACACATAAAAAACATCAATAATAACTCATAAACTTGCAATATTATTTAGGAAAATTGCAACATTTTAGTCACCAAAAATTCGGATTATTTGTAAACAAAATCCATCCTCCTATCTTTCCTCAAAAACAGTTCAATTACTCTGTCATACAGATTATCCGTGCGCTTCAGTTCCATCACGAAGTCCCTTTCTATCGCCATCGAAGCTAATGCTGAAAGTCGAACCTGCCCTGTCGTATTTCTGGCATAAGTTTTAATTTGCTTTAGGGCTGAAAATGTCCACTCGACAGAAGCAGTGGACACACGAATGCTCACCGCCAAACATACCAATGTGTACAGCTGCCCCATGATGCTCTCATTCAGATTTTTATATTACACCATCCTATCCAATCAACGGGTCTGAATACAGTGACGTTGCCATACGCCTGCTAGAGGGCCCTAGTGAAACCAACTCAAAACGGTTTAATCGACATTTATTTTGTGTTAGAGGGCCTGCAGAACGGATTGTGAAGGCCTCCTGGCAGACTTCTTTGACTTTGACCCTGTCTGGCAACAAATGATGGCTGAAATGTGATTGGTTAAATGCTTTAATACAAAAATACATGTCTGGAAGCAGGCGCAGCACAACCATTGGAAAAGCTATGAAAGGAAGCGGACAGACTATTTGGAATTATTTAATAAGTACTCATGGACAAAATATATTTAACATCAGTTTGTGATTCAGATATTTTTTTAGGCTAGCAGAGAAGGCCTTGCAGGCCCTGACCGCCCGTCACTGTCCTTCGCCCCTCCAAACCCCCACCCCTTCTGATCTGACTCTAACTAACAGCGGCAGTATAAATTCACACCCGATCTGATGCTGTTCGTTTTTAAATAATATATGCATATATGTGTCTCTTTCTTTTTTGCCCGGTGCTGTGTTGACATTGTGCACCAGAAGGCATGAGCTTATTTAGTGCGAGAAGGAGCACGCAGGTAGCCAGTTGCTTGTACTATAACAAGCTTGACCTGGTGGTCAATCAACGCACATGTACTGTGCAAGGCATGTACGGGGGCCAATGAGAAAAGAAGAGTGTTCATGGCTCACCTTGCAGAGGAACTTCGTCGTCACTTCTTACAAGAAAAGGCGATGGATAAAACAAAAGAGGATGCAACATTTGCATGCAACATGGCTGCTTCCCCAGCCCCTTCAGTGTAATAGTAACACAGCACAGACAGAAGTGTGTACAGTGCAACAGGTGCACATGTCGTAAATGTAGAAAGGAAGGTCCCTAGGTGTGTGTGTGAACTGTTAACATTTGAATCTGATGATTGCATATAGCGTGCAACTGACCTGTACTATTCTTTTTTCTGCATGTCCTGGAGTACAAAAGAAACACCACCATACAGCAACATGTGGGGACTGGCAAGATCAAGGGAAAAAAAAAACACGCGGTCACTGATTACAACTGCAAAATGTTATGCGAATGAATATGAATAATATGAATAATGTTGCATCCGTGCCACAATGTTTTCCGAAATGTACTATACAGGTCAAAAAATGAATAATTCCAAATATCATATATACCTATGTCTCTTTTTTTTGTCAGTGCGGCTTTGACATCATGGACCTTAAGGTGCATCCTAATTCAGCGTGAGCAGGAACACTCAATAAAACTGAATAAAAAAAAATCAAGTGATGGTGAGTTACGAAGAAATGGTACATTTGCCGGGAAACTAGTTTCAAACTCACAACCTCTGGATTATAAGTCAGGGGATCTTACTGCTGCACCACGGAAACTGTCATATTGTACCGCACCTTTTGTGAAAGTGTTTATTTGGCCATCAGCCTTCACACATTATACAGTTATTGTCTACGTTTTGTTATTTATTACTAAAACGTGAAAAACGTTTCTGTTTTAACGATGTGTTTACATAGATTGTTGTAGACACAAAACACACATCAAATTATTTCAGTGAAGACAGGAACTGGGAGAACTTCTTGCCCGTTCTGAGGCGGTGGGGGGGATGGTATAGCAGGCTGCTTGCTGCTTGGCTTTATCGACACATTAAGAAGACAAAAGACGCTGATGGAGTGGTGCGAAGGGATTTAAGGTGGGCCGGATTTACGAGTTTTTTCATTGGCTCTGGTAATTCTAGTGTTAATACCTAACGACAAGCACATTTTTTACTTAAAGTAAACCATGAAGCTTTTCAGCTTTTTGAGTTTGTTAAAATGACTATTAACTACTTAATGGGATTAACAGAAAACACAATAACAGGAAACATATTTTCATGTAATTGAGTGCTTTGCTCTGATTATGAAAGATGTGATATTTGCATTACAGGATATAAAAAAAATAGAAGACTCAGGTTGCTAATCAATTCTATGAAATGTTTAATATTTATAAATCTTCCCAAGCTCAGAACAATGCAAATGTCTATTTTCATAGTCACTCTGTAAGCGTACAGGAATTAAATATAATCTACTTATATTGTTTTCTCACTTTATGTTAGTCAGTTAAAAAATAATATTTGGTTTGGGATTGGCTCTTCTATTATGTTACTCTTCTTAGTGTTAGTCATGTCACTTGGGTCTGCCTAGGAGTAAACACCTATGAAGGATCTATTTTCGTTATTTTGCATTGACCCAAAACTACCCGAAGAGTGACCTATTTCAGAAATGTACCTAACAAGGCAAAATTTAACTTTTGAATAAAACAACCGCTCTAAAATGTTTCTTCTTTTCTCCCACCTGAACCTTTTTCTTGGAAGATGCAAAAAAAACTGTTGCACCTACAGGAGGAGTTGTGTGATGTTACATGCCACAATTGCTCTCAGAAGAAGATAACAGGCTTATTACTGTATTAAAATTTACACTGTAAGAACTATTATTTAATGCTAAACTGATTATACAGAAAAAAATGTTGCTAAGATTAAAAAGGCTAAAAACATTGCCAGGACCAGGCATTTAGGCAAAAATGCTCAAAGTTGGTAGTGATTATTATACAGTATACACAAATACAAATGCATTTTTGATAAATCAATACAACCTAGAGAATTTCCTACATATAGGTGTGGTGCCACATACTGTAGGATGGTAACAAATTCCTGTTAAAGAGTACCTAGTAGTTCACTACCGAATGGAACCAGTGTGGGAGAAAGAGAGACAGAAAAGTTATACAGAAAATAACAACAATCAAAATAACCCTGTGTTAAACAATATTCAAAGATCAGTTTATCAATGCCAATACAATAAAAGAAGACAAGAAAAAAGTTGCAGTATGTACAGTGACTCCAAAATGAAAATGTATATTGAAGGAAAAAAATCTAAATAAATCAATAATTCAAATGATCATCCTCTAAAAAAATTGTCTAAAAAATAAGCAAAAGAAAAATAGCAAGTAAAGAAAGCACACCAGAAATATTTACAAAAACAACCTCCTGAACAAGAATTTCAGTGGAATTTAGAGTATAAAGAGTGCAATCCCTTATGGTAAACATCTAATTTTTCTACAGTTAACAAAGTACTTGCCCAATTACACTTGGTCAAATGACGACCTCCTGTTTTATATCTAGCCCTGTTTGGTCTACCCAATCATGCTCAGTTCCAGTGATCTCAGTCCGGTACAACCAACACCCGTACATGTACCGAACAGTGACAGGAGGCAACTTCTAACTATAAATACATCCCAGATGCATCAATGGACTAGAACATGTCCTCTGACTGATACTCTGTCTAGATAAATTTTTATTTTTATTTACCTTTCATACCAGGGGGGTCCTATTCTTGTTCTCATTTTCTCACATTCTTGTGCCAGCCCATAATCCCTTACTCCTCTTTCTCATAGCAACAACTGAGCACTAGCTTTCGAGAACTCATAAACAAACTTTTATTTACAGGCCTCCAGACAAACGTTTGGTATGTGTAAGCTGTGAGCCACAGCATCTCCCTGTGCTACAAAGCCATTTATTCTGGCAGCATTCTAGCCACTTCGTCCTAAGCAGGTAAGAAAAAGCATGTATTTAGAAATATGGAGCTGCTAAATATAGGTATCATATTGACATAATGTATTATTGAGGAACGTTAACTATTACTCAGCAAACACAAGCCATCATAACTGGAATTTGGCAAATATTGTTACATCACATAAACATGGTGACTGTTCAGCCATGGTAGTTATAGGCCAGTTAACATAATGTGTGTCAGAGGAAAATTAAAGGAAGAAATTGCAAAAGAAAAAATAGCGAACCAGTTATCAAGTACAGACATACAAGTAGATAATTGATATTGACTTAGATAAGGAAGACTGAAATTGATCAATATGCTGGGATAAAAAGCACTTTGGCAACTTAAACTCAAGGACATTATACATAGGTGAATAGGAAGAAATAAGCTAAGTTGAGCTTTAGTGTTCTAGTATACTTTTTCCAATATTCTTTTACAATACTCTGACTAAAGTAACTTGTTAAAAAATAATAGTACAAGTTTAGACAACTAGACTCAGGATCGATATACTGTATAAACACTTTCAACTGTTGATGGCAAAACTAAATTTTATGTTGAAAATAGGGAAAACAAATTAAAGTTGAACTCCTGATTTTACAAAAACATTTTATCTATTTTTTTTTAGGTAAATGGTAGGTAGTCGCATATAATGCAAGAAGCACCTACTGCAATAGCCCATGTCTGTCTGCCTGTCTCTCTGTCCACATGAAACAGCTTTACCCCCTTTGTAGACCAAACTGTTGAAATCTGGCACACTTATTCTTCATATAAATTTGTCTAAATTTCTCAGTTTTCACTGAGATGTCTCAAACAGACAATGCCTTACAAAGTTTTAAAATTTTAAAATCTCCCATTGAAAAGCATTGACATACCTACAAACTCGTCTGTTGTAAAAAAAAAAAAAAAGAAAAAAAAAAAGAGTAACGTTCTTTGTAACTTCAACAAAGAATTAGTTTAATTGTTTTAATTTTACCTTGATGCGGTTACACCAGTTTGTATATTTTGTGTATTTCCTCTTTTATTTATCTGCCAAGCTGCTCGGTTCCTCAGTATAACACCAGGGAAAGTGAGGGTGTGCGTGAAAATAGCTCATAGAGCAGCACCCTTATCCTGTTGGGTAAGGTAACCATAAAAGTACAAAAAAGTCCCTATAAGCATTTAAAAGACTGAAATCAACTGAATTAATATAATCAGCACATTCTTATTGCAAAGAACCAACGTTATCAACTTGCAGCTAAATGGTATTAGAACTGATTAATTACAGCAGAACGGTGCAGCTCACCTAATTGATATAAAAATATTATGGGCTTAGAAAAGAAAATGCTGTGCAACTGTGGACAAATTACTAGATCAGCTGAGTATGACAGAAGGACTATTTTGTATTATATTTTTTCTTTTGGTAATTATTGGGTATTTCTGGGACCAATGAGGGAAAGATTTAATGGAACCAAATAGGGAAAGATCAAGCATCACAAGAGAAGACCAAGTGTATTAGTTAGTAGTCAGGATTTATATGGGGGAGACTGTGTTTCACTAATATGCTAGAAGTGTATGAGAAAGCAAAACGACAAGAGTGCTGATATTATTATTATTAGTTAACTTAATATCCAGAAAACGCTTGATAAGGTAACACAAAAAGGATGAACAACCACATTTAAAGAATTAGGAATTTAAGGGCAGTGTGTAGATAGATTTGGCTTAAATATTGGAATCAAACAGTTACAGTGTGAAGCTGTGATTTAGCTATTGTTAAAAACGGTGTCCTTCAATAGTTAGTGCTGTGGCAACGAACGAATATCGTTACAATGAAATTTTCATTACAACAAGTATTTTTACAGTCCCAACAGTTTCTCCATTAGACAGATACTTTCATTACAACGAAATGCCCAAAAGACCTTGAAATGCCTGAATGAATCATCCACAGAGCAGTCAACAGAATGAATCATCCACAGAGCTGTTAGTTCTGTGGTCGCAGCTCAGTTGTGCAAAATGATCCACGAACAAAAACATTGTAAATTTGTAAATTTTTCTCTTTCTTCAAACTTTCCTCATACTGTTTTTTTTCTGTGGTTTTCAGTGGTACCTTTTGCTTATTGCTCATCAACATTTGAAAAACATCCATTGGAATTTAACTCATTGTCACCCTCCTATAGAAATGGCAGACATGAAAAAACGACAACAGTTCACATTAGAAAAAAAATTTGAAATTTTTGCGGCTTTCAATTGTGGCAAAAAGAAAAATGACATTGCCAGTGAATTCAGAATTTCGCCATTATCACTATCAACTTTCTTGAAAGACCAAGCAAAAATATAACAAAAAATCTCTGGCACAAACATATGTGAACAGTTGCATTTGAAGACTTCAAAAAAGCAGTTTTTATGTGGTTCAGTGATTCTCGTTCAAGAAAAATTCCTATTAGTGGGCCACTCATTCAAGAAAAAGCAAAGTCACTGTCTATCTCCTTGGGCCATGAAGATTTTACTGCCAGCTGGGGTTGGCTAATTCACTTTCAGGATCATTTTGGAATTGCAGCCAAAGTAATCTGTGGAGAAGAATCTACATTTCAATTGAAAAAGTAAACAAATGGCGTGCAGTTGAAGACATCTACAATGCTGATGAGACTGGAATCTTCTACCAGCTGCTACCACATCGCACTTTAGATCACTGGCAAGTTGACCAACAGTCTGTGTTTTAAGAGCGTTACATTCCTTCCCTGTGAGTGTAAAGCAAACCAGCGAGCTTGGATGACTCAAGACATCTTGGGATACTGGCTGCGACAACTTGACATGGATATGAAGAATAAGAAAAGGAAGATTCTGCTTCTGAGTGATAACTGTGCTGTTCACAGCATGCTTCTACATTTAGATAATGTTCGCGTTGAGTTCCTCCCACCCAAATGCATGGCAGTGCTTCAGCCATTGGATATGGGCATCATCCGCAACCTGAAAGTGTATTATTGCAAGGAAATGCTGAGAAAAATTCTCATCAGCAAAACTTAATAATAATAATAATTAATAAGTCTTTGCATTTATATAGCGCTTTTCTCACTACTCAAAGCGCTCAGCAATTGCAGGTTAAGGGCCTTGCTTAAGGGCCCAACAGAGCAGAGTCCCTTCTGGCATTTCACAGGATTTGAACTGGCAACCTTCCAATTGCCAGTGCAGATCCCTAGCCTCAGAGCCACCACTCTGCCTATACATATACAGGTAAAATTCCGTTACAACGAACTTCCAGGGACCTAAAAAATATTTCATTGTAATGAGATTCTGTATTTGTCACTATAGCGGTTTCTTTTAACTTGCGTCCAGGCGTCTGTAATCATTTCAATAGCTTCTTTTGCGTTAATTTTAATCTGCTCCTGTCTACAAATTATGCGGATGAGAATTTTTCTCAGCATTTCCTTGCGATAATACACTTTCAGGGGGCGAATGATGCCCAAATCCAGTGGCTGAAGCACTGCCGTGCAATTGGATGGGAGGAATTCAATGCGAACATTATCAAAATGTGGAAGCATGTTGTGGGCAGCACAGTTATCAATCAGAAGCTGAATCATCCTTTTCTCCTTCTTCATAGTGTGAGGTTTCTGAACTGTTTTGGGAAACCCCCACCCCCCCCCGCCCATCCCACAACCAACGGGAACGGTCACGCTGAAGGGCGTCCCGAAGCATGATTGCCATGTCTGTGGAAGATTGTTTGCATCACCCATCGAGATTTTTTCTGTTTATTTTGGCGGAGAGACGCAGCAGAGCTATAAGCCTGCTGTTGCCACGGCAACAGATAAACAGTCTTCCACAGACACGGTGATCGCACTTCAGGACACTCTTCAGTGTCTTGTCCAGCTGGGGGAGGTCCCAAGAGAGTTTAAAAACCTCACATTTTCTTGAATGAGTGCCGCATTAATAGGACTGTTTCTTGAACGAGCATCATTGAACCACATAAAAACAGCTTTTTCAATATCTTTAAATGCAGCAGTTCGCATACGTTTACAACCCGAGATTTTTCTTCTTTTTTTTGCTCGGTCTTTCAAGAAAGTTGACAGTGGCGAAATTCTGAATTCACTGGCAATGTTTTTTTTCTTTTTGTCACAATCGAGAGCTGCAAAAATGTAAAGTTTTTTTTTTTTCTAATATGAACTGTTATTTTTTCGTGTCTGCCGTTTCTATAGGAGGGTGACAATGAGTTAAATTCACTGAAAACCAACGAAAACAAAAACAACAAAAAAACAGTATAAGCAAAGTTTTTTTTTTACAATGTTTCTCCGATCCTCGGCTACAGAAGCTGGCTCTTGGGACGTGGAATGTCACCTCTCTGAAGGGGAAGGAGCCTGAGCTAGTGCGCGAAGTTGAGAGGTTCCGGCTAGATATAGTCGGACTCACCTCGAGGCACAGCTTGGACTCTGGAACCGATCTCCTTGAGAGGGGCTGGACTCTGTACCACTCTGGAGTTGCCCCCGGTGAGAGGCGCCGAGCGGGTGTGGGTATACTTATTGCCCCCCGACTTGGAGCCTGTACATTGGGGTTTACCCCGGTGGACGAGAGGGTAGCCTCCCTTCGCCTTCGGGTGGGGGGACGGGTCCTAACTGTTGTTTGTGTGTATGCACCGAACAGCAGTTCAGAGTACCCACCCTTTTTGGAGTCCCTGGAGGGGGTGCTAGAGGGCATACCTTCTGGGGACTCCCTCGTTCTGCTGGGAGACTTCAATGCTCACGTGGGCAATGACAGTGAGACTTGGAAGGGCATGATTGGGAGGAATGGCCCCCCCGATCTGAACCCGAGCGGTGTTTTGTTATTGGACTTCTGTGCTCGTCACGGATTGTCCATAACGAACACCATGTTCAAGCATAGGGGTGTTCATATGTGCACTTGGCACCAGGACACCCTAGGCCTCAGTTCGATGATCGACTTTGTGGTCGTGTCATCGGACTTGCGGCCACATGTCTTGGACACTCGGGTGAAGAGAGGGGCGGAGCTATCAACTGATCACCACCTGGTGGTGAGTTGGCTTCGATGGTGGGGGAGGATGCCGGTCAGGCGTGGTAGGCCCAAACGTGTTGTGAGGGTCTGCTGGGAACGTCTGGCAGAGCCCCCTGTCAGAAGTAGCTTCAACTCCCACCTCCGGCAGAACTTCGACCACATCCCGAGGGAGGTGGGGGACACTGAGTCCGAATGGGCCATGTTCCGTGCCTCTATTGTTGAGGCAGCTGACCGGAGCTGTGGCCGTAAGGTGGTCGGTGCCTGTCGTGGCGGCAATCCCCAAACCCGTTGGTGGACACCGGCGGTGAAGGATGCCGTCAAGCTGAAGAAGGAGTCCTACCGGTCCCTTTTGTCCTGTGGGACCCTGGAGGCAGCTGATAGGTACCGGCAGGCCAAGCGGAATGCAGCTTTGGTGGCTGCTGAGGCAAAAACTCGGGCGTGGGAGGAGTTTGGGGAGGCCATGGAGAACGACTTTCGGATGGCTTCAAGGAGATTCTGGTCCACCATCCGGCGTCTCAGGAAGGGGAAGCAGTGCAGTGTCAACACTGTATATGGTGGGGATGGTGCGTTGCTGACCTTGACTCGGGACGTTGTGGGTCGGTGGGGGGAGTACTTCGAAGACCTCCTCAATCCCAATAACATGCCTTCCAATGAGGAAGCAGAGCCTGGGGACTCGGAGGTGGGCTCCCCCATCTCTGGGACTGAGGTCACCGAGGTGGTCAAAAACTCCTTGGTGGCAGGGCCCCGGGGGTGGATGAGATACGCCCGGAGTTCCTCAAGGCTCTGGATGTTGCAGGACTGTCTTGGTTGACACACCTCTGCAACATCGCATGGACATCAGGGACAGTGCCTCTGGATTGGCAGACCGGGGTGGTGGTCCCCCTCTTTAAGAAGGGGGATCGGAGGGTGTGTTCCAACTACAGAGGGATCACACTCCTCAGCCTCCCTGGAAAAGTCTATTCAGGGGTCCTGGAGAGGAGGGTCCGTCGGATAGTCGAGCCTCGGATTCAGGAGGAACAGTGTGGTTTTCGTCCTGGTCGCGGAACAGTGGACCAGCTCTATACCCTTAGCAGGGTCCTGGAGGGTGCATGGGAGTTTGCCCAACCAGTCTACATGTGTTTTGTGGACTTGGAAAAGGCATTCGACCGTGTCCCTCGGGGAATCCTGTGGGGGGTACTCCGAGAGTATGGGGTACCGGCCCCCTTGATAAGGGCTGTTCGGTCCCTGTACGATCGTTGCCAGAGCCTGGTCCGCATTGCCGGGAGTAAGTCGAACCCGTTTCCAGTGAGAGTTGGACTCCGCCAGGGCTGCCCTTTGTCACCGATTCTGTTCATAACTTTTATGGACAGAATTTCTAGGCACAGCCAGGGCGTTGAGGGGGTCCGGTTTGGTGGGCTCAGGATTGGGTCACTGCTTCTTGCAGATGATGTTGTCCTGTTTGCTTCATCAGGCCGTGATCTTCAGCTCTCTCTGGATCGGTTCGCAGCCGAGTGTGAAGCGGCTGGGATGAGAATCAGCACCTCCAAATCCAAGACCATGGTCCTCAGCCGGAAAAGGGTGGAGTGCCCTCTCAGGGTTGGTAGCGAGATCCTGCCCCAAGTGGAGGAGTTCAAGTATCTCGGGGTCTTGTTCACGAGTGAGGGAAGAATGGAGCGTGAGATCGACAGGCGGATCGGTGCGGCATCCGCAGTAATGCGGGCGTTGCATCGGTCTGTCGTGGTGAAAAAGGAGCTGAGCCGCAAGGCGAAGCTCTCAATTTACCAGTCGATCTATGTTCCTACCCTCACCTATGGTCATGAGCTATGGGTAGTGACCGAAAGAAAGAGATCGCGAATACAAGCGGCTGAAATGAGTTTCCTCCGCAGGGTGTCTGGGCTTTCCCTTAAAGACAGGGTGAGAAGCTCAGTCATCCGGGAGGGGCTCAGAGTAGAGCCGCTGCTCCTCCGCATCGAGAGGAGTCAGATGAGGTGGCTCGGGCATCTGATCAGGATGCCTCCTGGACGCCTCCCTGGTGAGGTGTTCCGGGCACGCCTAACCGGGAGGAGGCCCCGGGGAAGACCCAGGACACGTTGGAGGGACTATGTCTCTCGACTGGCCTGGGAACGCCTTGGGATTCTCCCGGAAGAGCTAGAAGAAGTGGCCGGGGAGAGGGAAGTCTGGGCATCTCTGCTCAAGCTGCTGCCCCCGCGACCCGACCTCGGATAAGCGGGAGACAACGGATGGATGGATGGATGTTTCTGTTTGGGGATCATTGTGCACAACTGAGCTGTGACCACTGTAGATGATTCATTCAGGCATTTCAAGGTCTTTTGGACACTTCGTTGTAATGAAAGTATCTGCTGAATGTACCTCATTGTAACGAGATTTCTATAGACTCGAGTCATATGGGGAAACTGTTATAACTGCAGATATCATAGAATCAGATGCAGCATTATAAACCGAACCAAGTTCATACAGCATTCATGTGGAATTTCTTACTCAGAACTTCCTAATTACCATCTGAATGCATCATTAGACGATGTCTTTAAGTGCAGAATATCAGAATGTGTAGTCTACAAATACTGTAGTTTGTATACCATATAACAAAAAATGAAACTTAACATCAAAATACACACATACCTACCTACTAGAGCTTAACTGATTGGTTTGAAATCATGTCTAAACCATCCATTTCTGAATATTTGTTGCTATAAAACACTATACTTTGATTATAAAAGAGTTAAAGAAAACATCATATTATGAAAACTGCATTTATTTTTCATTTTGTATATGCATTAATTAATTTGTTATGACCTCATTAGGTTTGCAGTAAATCAGTAGTTCTCATTGTAAGAATTTTTAACAAGCCAGACAAGACCTGCTTTTTTCATTTATTCTAAATATACATGCAGAAAAACGTAGATTACTTTGATGTAACATGAAATTGTACTGGAGACTTCTGGCTAAATTTGCTATATTGTAGGTTGTCCACTAATTATATATATTTTATATTTTATCAAGTAAGATGCCTTGTTTCCCTTTACCTGACTGTCCAGACTCTTGAGAGGAACCTGTTGATGCCTGGGCTCTCTGTTCTCCTTCAGGAGAAGAAATCAAAGAGGAGCTAACAGCAGGGCTCTCTGTTGATGGGCAAGTGTTTTCAGCTGAAGCAAGTGAAGGACCAAAAGGAGAAGATGATGTTTGGAGAAGCTGCTTAGGCTGATTTTCCACCTCCATCTGCCCTTCTCTAGGTGTGGATGTTTCAGGTGCAGGTGGCTCTTGACTGGGAACATTGTTTTCTTGTCTAGCTGCAGAAACTAAAAAGAACAGAGAGAAAAAATTTAGTGATTCTCTCACTTATATGTAATAACCCTCTTTAGCATCATTCATGTTCTGATTATTCAGTACCTTGTATATCATTGCATCATTCCATTTAATTACTACTTGATATTGTCTCTCAAAAACACAAATTTGTTCTTGACAAAATTAAAATCTTATATTGTTTGTCTAAAATAATCAGGAAGTCTTCTTATTTTTAAAACAAACTGCATTTATAAATATATATTTGATTTTTTTATAAAATAATTTTTGAAGTCTAAAAATTGGCTAATGCTCATCAGCATGCTCTAAGAGGTACAATAATATCACATCTTGCATATTTTATTACTATTTTTGGCTGTTTGAAATTATACTCTAGGAGACTTTAAAATGAAATTGCTGAATTTCACACAAGAGGGTTTTTAAAACACATTTCAATCTGCTCATTCCAAGGTTTTTCAAATATTTTATCGATTGTTATTCAATAAAAAAGAGTGAACATCACTGTGACATTTAGTATGCAACTTTTTTCAATGTTCTCCAGCCTAAGGTGAAGTGGCAGTAGTAGCAGTAATATTGCCACATGTACACACAGAAACCTGACTATTTGAGTCAGATAAATTACTATCAAATAAAATAGTGCAACAAATAGGTTTTTACTAGTGTCACCAGAGAGGAATCACTTAAGACCACACTTCCACTCTCTTTCGAGGCGTGCTCTCTGAGAAAACAGAGGAGGATAAGTCAAAATCACTGCTACTGCACTAAAGAAAATCTTTATCTGACAGCAGCAGCAGCTTTGGCAACTTAGCTGTGACATTACTTCTTTTGCACAGCCGCAAATCTCTCTTGGCCTGTGTGTACAGCACTGGTCACATCCATTTAGGAGTGGATAAGAAAAATGTATGTGTCTGAAAATCTACTGAAAAGGCAAATAAAAAACACTTGAGAAGACATTGAAAAAGTGAGAAAAGCATAATGGAAGGGTAGGATAACAGAAAAATGGATACTTTTTATCAAGTGCACAAAGAATACATTTCATTTTAAAAAATATTTTGTGTCTTGGCAAAGAATGAATTGTATCAGACATAAAAACAAATAAGGCTAAATACATTCACTAGCAACATTTTACCTCGTGGACGAGGCTGTGATCGTCCTCTAGTGTTCTGAACATCTTCTCTTGCCTCCTCAAACCACCGTGACAACATATCTGACATTCTTTGCATCAATGAAACATTGGGACTTTGTTCTCCTGAAATGACAAAACATAAGGTGAAAATAAAAAGTAAAGGAAAAAACTGAATAGATCAAAGAACATTTTGGGACAAAATTGATTTTCTCCAAATTTTCAATTACATAATAGAATTTTATCAAAATAAATACACAGTTACCTCTGTGCCCATAACCTCTGTGAATGCGAAAATCTGCAAATACATTTTGGGCTCATCATTATGTTATATTCTAAGATTATTGCACTATATAAGATGTACAAAGTTGTGAGAAACTTAACACAGAATGATCACTGTGCAATCAAATCATGTGTGAGGCTGGGTAGTGAGACAAAGATGCGTGGTATTCGCCAGACAAAGTGCGTAGTTCAGCAGTTCTTTAGTGAACTGTTAACTTTTTACAAAATTTGACTTATTACAATAAACTTGTGTGTATATTTATGTTAATAAATGCCAAACATTATTAATATTACAGATACAAAATAAATCCAGCAAAACACTATGCACAAAACAATAAACAATAAATTTAACATAGTCCACTTTCGCAGATGCAGATGATGGTGGTATAGTTATGAAATGAAATCCCCTGTGAACCAGTGTTAATTTTAACAATACATTTTGATTTTGTTTTAGTCAGTCAGTTTTAGTCACATTTTAGTCATTTAATTATTGTTAGTTTTAGTCAAGTTTTAGTCGAGAAAAAGTAAATTAATTTTAGACAAGAAAAAGTAAATCAGTTTTAGTAAACTAAAATTAAAAGTTAATTATTGAAACAGTCCAAATCAGATGGATATCTTGTTTAACCTCTTTAGCTTTAGACCCGAGCATTATTTGGGCTACGAAAACCATGCTAAAAGCATTAGTCCCGAGTGTCACTCGGTCAATTGTACAGATGTGTCTTGTGATTAGCGTTAAAACAGAGAATTACTCAGGCTGTAAAAGTGCTGTCAGCATAAGTCCCAAGCATTACTCATGCAATGTTATTGGCGAGTATGCATAAGCGTTACGTCCAAGCATCACATTGGCAAAGGTGTCAGTGCGTCTTCTCCTCTCACTTGTAAGTGACATCAGTAACACCGTCTGTAATAATGTCATCTCATAAGAGACGTTTTTCAGCAGCCTAGTTGTTGCATGCTCTTGCTAGGGATACAAACAGTGATATTGAGGATGTTGGAGAGCTTCTCATCAGCAGTGATGAGGAAGTGAATCTGTCCTCAGGTGAAACGGACAATGAGCCCGAAACAGATTCTGATGAATCCAAAAGTGACCCTCACATCTGGCTGTCTGTTGACCCTGCTTCAAATAAACTAGTGCCACCTCGTTTTGATTTCGTGGGGCAGCCAGGAATAAATGTGGATGTTGACAGCCAAGATCCACTCACTTACGTGAAGTTATTCCTGGAGGATGATGTGATAGACAGAATTGTTGAGACGACTCATTATGCTGAACAATGTCAGGCAAATAACCGTTCAACTAAGCAGTTTTCCCATTCACAAAGATGGGAACCAGTAACTGCTGATATCTGGGCCTTTTTAGGCTTATTGAAATTGCAAGGACTTTAGTCATTTAATTATTGTCAGTTTTAGTCAAGTTTTAGTCGACTAAAAGTAAAAGCAGAGATGGTACTGGTCCAAGAACAAAATTCCATTCTTTGGGGAAATTATGTCTGAGTGTAGGTTTTTTACTAATTTAGAAATATCTGCACTTTGCCAATAATGAAGGCTTTGACGAGAATACCCATCCAGCACACAAACTGAAGAAAATTTGGGAGATTTACCAGGCCATTGTAGCAAACTTTTGCAGTGTTTGCATTCTAGACTGTGATGTCAGAATCAATGAAAGTCTCATGGCTTATAAGGGCAGACTGTCATGGATATAGTACATCGCATCAAAAAGAGCAAGATTTGGCATAACGTTTTACGAGCTTTGTGAATCTAAAATGGGATACATTTGGAATTTGGTTTTGTACACAGGGAAAGGGACAATATTTGATCAGAAATACAATCAGTACAGCACTGCTACGTCATCTGTGCTGACTCTGATAGATGCTCTGCTGGGTCAAGGTTACTTTGCAACCATGAACAACTTTTACACTTTGCCAGAGCTATATGACATCTTGCTCCAAAGAAAGACTGATGCATATGGAACAGCGTCTTACTGGTAGACATTTTATAGATTATATACCTCCAACAGTAAAAAAAAAAAAAAAGCTATTATTGTCCTGACTGTGACGTTGGATTGTATCTTTCACCATGCTTTAAGATTTACCACACAAAGGGCTCCTTTTGAGATTATATATTGTTTTGGCACCATTATTAGTAGTATTATTACTGTTATTATCTTTGTAATTATTGTTCACTTCATATTATTATTTTTATGCATCATTATTATTGTTATTTGTATCATTATTATACTTTTGAGATTTAATAAAAATGTAATTTTTCATGCAAAAAAAGATGCAAAGATCTTTACATTTTTTTTGGAATATAATGCAATGCTAAGGAGGTTAACATATGAGTGAATATGCACAGAATATACTGTACCTGTAAAATATTATACTACGAATGAGCCAAACCACATGTACTGCTTCCGGAACATAAAATGAAGTGTAGGTGTAGAAAGGATTTGCTCCAAAAGATCTTGGTCAGATAATGGCAGCTCTGGTCTGTCATCACAGTTTTCTGGACTTCAACATGTCCTAGTTATGCTGCTATAAGATTTTACCAAAAAAACCTGGACCAAGCAGCAGACATTTAATTTCAGCTGTGACACTAGGGGTCACAGTTGCCCCGTAAAACCCACAGACAACACACCCAAACACCAGGTAAAAGTCCCAGTAATATTTTTAATTATTATAATAATGTGCACAAAGCACCTCCACAATACTCAATACAATAATCAACAATCACAGTAATAATACAATAAATCACTCCTCCACTCCCAGCAGCTCCGTCACATTACCTCCCAACTCCGGCTCTCCTTGCTGGGTTTCCCACAGTCCTTTAAATAGTCCTTGACCCGGAAGTGCTCCTGTCCTTCAGTCCACGTGATTCCATAGCACTTCCGGGTCAGATAAAGAGTTATATTTTTTTTCAGCCCGGAAGAACTTCAGTTCTTCCATCCCTGTGACTTGGGAGTACTTCCGGGCTATACGGGAAATAAAAATCCCCTTGTCTTCCTGCAGCATCCCACGGTGGCCCCCAGGGTCCCCAAGAGGACTGTGAAACCGAACTCCATCTCCCATGGTGCCCTGCGGGAATACTGGGCACTTCTATGCTACAGGGGAGATGACATCTAGCGGCCTGGATGTGTCGGCTGGGATGAGTTGCCGGCCGTCCACCACACAGCATAGGGTTTATAAAAATCAGATTATGGGCTATCTGATTTATCTGACCATGTGCACATTTTTAATTTATTCTCTGATATTTTTTTCTCCAGCAAATTAAAAATACCACTTAAAATAATACTAAAAATAAAAATTCAAACATTATTATATCTGTACTGTTGAATTAGTGAATTCCAAAATAATTTAGGATACTTACATTTAAACAAACCCTTAAAAGCTGTCTTTGTAACCAAGTTTATTATAGTTTTGCCTTTTTATATTAGTTTTTATTTCTATATTTCTTCTGACCTTACTTGGAAATTCAGTTTAGTTTTAGTTTTCCTTCATCATGTATTTTTAGTTTTAATTTAGTTTTTATTTTACAAAGATATTTCTATTTTATTTTATATATATTAGTTTCAGTTTTAGTTTTAGTAATTATGGTACGGTTAAAGAGCTCCTATGGAGTTTAGTTTTTGTGTCACAATGAGACGGAACTGTACACTTAATGGGTTTGGATATAATATGAGTTTAATGTTAGTAGAAGCCTACTACACTACACAACAGTTTACTATTTGTTTATTTTTTTGTCTGATTAAAAACAAGCATAATCAAAACCAGGTACTGAATATGAACAATTTTACACAATTTTATAATTTTTAAAATATTTTCTATGTCATTTGTGCTGAACAAATCTGCGCTGACTGTTGGCACTTTTTTTCTTTTCCTTTTATTGCCCAGAATGGGCCGATTTATAATGATATTTAGGTGAATTATAAGGTGTGAGGGTTTTTTACTCTAAATGTCTACAGCACACAACATATCCTCCTCCAACGACAATGTGCTTATAATGAATGCCTTCAATATTGCATTCAAAAATCTCCCAAACTGTGGTTTGTTATTTTCTACCAGCCATATTGATCTCTGATTCCATCTCAGGCATAAACAGTTTATAGACAGAATTTTGCCACCTGCAGGCCTGAAAAGATATCAAAAATTAGAAAACAGAATCTACAGTGTTCTGACAAGTGTGATCATGAAAATCACGGGGGCTTAGTAAGAACAAGGCTCTTAGTCTTGAATCAGACCCTACCTAGCTGTAATGAGGGAAACAAAGAAAAACAAGTATGTAGTATGAAGGTTAGGGACAGTGAGACTTGAATAGCTCACCATAAGAACAGTAAACCCTTAATGTGCAGAGCAGGAGCAGGAAATAAGAGTATGGACAGGCACAAAATGACAGAGATGGCATCTGAGATTAAGAACAATATATGCATCATCTAAAAAAGTTTATCCAGAGCAGGATCACAGGATTCCTGGAGCCTACCCAAGCAGGTTTGGGTGCAAGGCAGGAAAAATCCCTGGTATGCAATATGTATGATATGACTGATGCTAAGAACAACAAGAATATGATGATTTTAACTATCTATTTTGAGAGAGAGAGAGAGGAACATCAAAAAAATGGGGACAGATATTTTAAAATATAATTCTGATACTGGATTACTTTCACAATATCTGGTATTAAGAATGATGAATATTAACTGTAAGAGCCATTTTCCTAGTTCTATAAGATTCATGAATATTTTACTAGATGACAATGCATAATCTATTGGAGGTTTCTATAAACCCCGCAAGTAGAATTGTATTGGTATATTCTTGCCATTTCTAACAGCTTTGAGTAAACATTATTCTTCAGTTAGTAACAGCCTTGCCATGAGTAAGGTGTGGAAGGCATAAGGTTTTAAACCGTGCCAACCATCCTATGGGCCTTTTGAGTGTGTGAAGTAAATATGTAAAAAAACAGCACTTAATTTATGTGCTGTGCCATACGTTTAAAGCGTACAGAAAAAGAAATTAATAATCTTTAAGTAAAGAAGAAGTAAAAAACTTTTAAGTACAGAAATAACTAAAATTTCTCAAGAAAAGCTAAGTTTAGAGAAGATACATTTTTCCTTTTTTTTTGCCTTTTATTTTACGTGTGTAACTATTTTTTCTTTTATTCTTGTGTGGATTATTTGCTTTTAACTTTCACTAAATATTTTAAAACGAACTTTTGGATTGAGAGATTTCTTTCGGCACGCGTTTTACCCTTGCTTGACCTTACCTTACACTTCGGCAGCTACACTAAAGTTTAAAACCTGCCTAGGATTGAAATCAACCTAAGAGTGAAAGCTTGAAAATTGCCTTGGATTATAAAAAGAAAGCAAACTTGCGTGTTCTACTCCTGAAATCAGACTGCGATGAAAGAAAGCAACGACGACTTGAAAAAGACTCAACAGAGTCTGAAAAGCGTTACGATCAACAGAAAGAACAACAGTATAAGACTCAAGTGCCTTGTATGCCATATAGAAAGGTTCCAAATTTGACAGCAATCCCTCGAAATATGTGGACTTTATTAGAGCATTTGACTGAGATATCGATGAGGTGATAAGAGAATCCGCGAGATAAATTGGACTTCTTGGCACAGTTTACTAAAGGTACACCTCACGAGATTGTTAAAAACTGTAAATACTTGTCACTGTTAGAAGGTTATCAAAAAGCCAGAATGAAGCTCGAAAGTCTTTATGGAAACCAGCTACGGAAAGGAGAAGGTCTGAGCGATTATGCGATCTCTCCTGGCGGATATATAAACATTATACCTGATTTACAAAGCGGACAACAATTTGAAAGTAATGATAACCTTCATACTAAAGTCTGCAAACTTCCTCAAGACCTACAAGCACCATGGCAATGCAAAGTTCAGAGTACTGAAAGTATGGAGAGCAGGCGAACCCCTCTCACCGATCCAGTGAACGTTCTGGACAAACAGACAACATCAGCTTTGTACGGCACAGCTCTACAAAGCCATACCTTCGAGACAGAAAAGGAAAAGACTGATCAAGAGAAGTATCCTTTGAAAGGCGTCTTAAGAGAAAGCAGTTTTGGTACAAACTTTTCTACTGCAGGAAAAAAAAATGGATACAGATACCTCAGTCAAAAAGGCGGAGACGGCTAGACGTATAAGCAGAAAGCATTGTCTTTTTTGCAATGAAAATCATGACCTTAACGAGTGGAGTGCAATTCAGAAACTAAGTTATGAAAGTAAAATTGACTTTTTGAAATCTAAAGACTTATGCTTTAAGTGCCTTAAACAAGGACATCTTAGCAAAGACTGTGAAGAAAAGATTAAATGCCAAATGTGCACTCAGTTACATCCAGTAATGCTGCATATGAATAAGGAAAAAGGCACCGACATTAAAGCCACACCTCCTAAACAGGAGAACGCTATGTCGTAAGAGAAGAACGTTTCTTCTGCCCAAATTTCTGTTGAACCGCTAAAGACTTATTCTGATACCGGGGCCAGTAAAGAGTGTGTCTTAGCTGTGATTCCAGTTAAAGTTAAGTCTCAAATGAGTGAAAAATGTGTAGAAACATATGCTCTAAAAGACTCTGGCAGCTCAGCTACATTTTGCACTGAAAGTTTGCAAAAGCAGTTAAATCTTTCAGGAAGAAAGTCTCACATCTACATCAGCACTGTACAAAGAGACAAAGTAAATAGACAGAAATTAGTAAAGTGTACAGTCTTAACGAAGTTACAAGTCTGTGAGATAGATGAAAATACATTTTTTGATATACCAGAAGTGTACACACTGAAATCTGTACCAGTGAAAAGGGAGAACATCCCTAAAGAAAAAGATGTCAAGAAATTGTCTTATCTAAAAGACGTGCATCTACCCCAGATAAATGCTGACCAAAGCAATAATATTGTGTCGTTAAGTACAAATGCCCGCAAAGTCATTGAGCCATGGCAAACCATACATAGTGAAGATGAAAGACTTTATGCTGTAAAAACATTCCATAGGTGGATTGTTAATGGATTAATAAAGGACTCAGACAAAGAAAGACTGCAAAGTTATTCAGTCAATCATGTGACAGTAATGGAGGTAGAACAAATGTTACTCCAGCAATACAATATAGACTTACCAGAACACAGCTGTGAGGAAAAGGAAGAAATGTCACAGGAGGACATTAAATTTATGTGCATAGCTTCAGATACTGCAAAACTAGTGAATGGACACTATTGCATTAATCTGCCTTTTAAAGATGAAACTCTTAAAGTGCCAAACAATCGTTGTGTTGCCAAACAACGTGCTATTGGACTTAAAAGGTATCCAACATTCCATGAGGATTATAAAACTTTCATGAAAGACATTTTAGACAAAGGATATGCCATCAAGGTACCCACAGAACAGTTAACCTTTGAAAAAGAGAATGCCTTAAGAAGCACAGCTTCAGAGGTAGCTGTTAACACTGTGTTAAATAATTTCTATGATGATGATTGTTTAAACTCAGTTGCTATAGAAGAACAAGCCATGAAATTGGCCAAAGATCTGCAAGCCCCATGCTTAAAGGGAGGATTTTATCTTACAAAATGGATAAGTAACAGCAGAGCAGTCTTGCTGTCTATTCCTGAAGAAGACAGGGCAATAGATCAAAAAGTCTTGGACTTAAGCCATGATTTGCTACCAGTTGAAAGAGCCTTAGGTGTTCAGTGGTGCACACAAACTGACAGTTTCAAGTTTCAGGTAAAGCTGCAAGATAAGCCTGCTACAAAACGTGGTATTCTGTCAGTGGTCAGTTCAATATATGACCCACTTGGATTTTTAGCACCAGTCATACTGAACTGTGTAAAGAGAACTATGCTTGGGATCAAGAAGTGGAAATTAAGTATGTTCAGCAATGGAAAAAATGGATGGACAATTTGCAGCTACTTGTGGATTACAATGTAGACAGGTGCATTAAACCGCCTGGATTTGGTCAAATAATGATGGCACAAATGCATCATTTTGGAGATGCTTCAGAAAACGGGTATGGCACTGTTTCCTACCTCCTTCTGACTAACAAAGAAAATGAGAGACATTGTTCATTTCTAATGGGGAAATCAAGAGTGGCACCACTAAAATCTGTCACTATACCAAGATTAGAACTTACAGCAGCAGTGATAGCTGTCAAAATGGACAAAATGTTAAAACAAGAAATACAGATTCCCCTGCAAGAATCAAGCTTTTGGACTGACAGCACCACCGTATTAAGGTACATTGCAAATGAAAGTGCACGCTACAAAACTTTTGTTGCCATCAGAATCGCAGTGATAACAGAGCACACACAACCCTCGCAATGGAGGTATGTTGCATCTTCACAAAATCCTGCAGATCAGGCATCAAGAGGATTGACAATAGAAAGCTTCATCAAAAGTAACACTTGGATACAAAGTCCAAACTTCCTGCTACAGCCAGAGCATGAATGGCCTAAGAGACCGGATGAAGCGGACCTGTCTACTAGCGACGATCCGGAAATCAAAAGGTGTGTAGTAAAATTTGCAAGTGTAGAAGGAAAAACTGAACCAGTAAAAAGACTTGTAGAGTACTACTCAAAATGGTTCAATTTAAAGAAAGCAATAGCTTGGTTCTTTAGATTCAAAGAAGTGCTAATGCATCTGAAAGAAGAGAGAAAGGCAATTCAATATACAGTCAGTCAATCTGGACACAGCCCAGAGAAACAAAAGACATTAATCATACATAGAACATATGAAGGAATACAAATCAACAATGAGGCTAAAGCCACTGTCTCTAAATGACTTGTCTAAAGCAGAAGACGAACTTATTCGCCTCAGTCAACTACAAGCTTACCCAGAGGAGGTTAAAGCCTTGCACAAAGATCAGCTTGTAAAGAAAGGTAGTAAAATCAACAAACTAGACCCAGCCCTTCCAGAAAGAATATTGAGAGTTGGAGGAAGACTCAGCAAATCAGCTATGCCAGAAGAGGCAAAACACCCTGCAATCATTCATAAGAATTTACATATTGCTACTGTCATTATGCAACAAGTTCATAAAGAAATTGGACATTGTGGGCATAATTACAAGATGCTACACCCTGAAACCCCTGGGTAAAGATAATGCCAGATGCAAAAGGGGCAGTCAGAAGAGTCTGTGTGCAGACCAAGACCAGCACTCTGGACAAACCTGTGAACAAACTGTGCCTGCTCCAGGAAGCAAATGATTGAAATGATTAAAATTATTAATTTTTCTTTTTGCATGCTTAATTTTAATAGTGTTTGTGTTTTTATTGTAGAATCTAAGTTTCTTAAGTTTTAAGTATGGTTTAAGTTTAGTAAAGTAATGAAGGCTCTTATCAAGTAATGTTAAAGTAAAGTAATTGATTTCTGCACTAGCATAAACAATTAGGGGCCGGATGTGTAAGAGCCATTTTCCTAGTTCTATAAGATTCATTAATATTTTACTAGATGACAATGCATAATCTATGAGAGGTTCCTATAACCCCCGTAAGTAGAATTGTATTGGTATATTCTTGCCATTTCTAATAGCTTTGAGTAAACATTATTCTTCAGTTAGTGACAGCCTTGCCATGAGTAAGGTGTAGAAGGCATAAGGTTTTAAACCGTGCCAACCAGCCTACGGGTCTTTTGAGTGTGTGAAGTAAATATGCAAGAAAACAGCACTTGATTTATGTGCTGTGCCGTACGTTTAAAGTGTACAGAAGAAGAAATTAAGAATCTTTAAGTAAAGAAGAAGAAGTAAAAAACTTTTAAGTACAGAAATAGCTTTTCTTGAGAAATTTTAGTTAAGTTTAGAGAAGATACATTTTTCCTTTTTTTTTGCCTTTTATTCTACGTGTGTAACTATTTTTTCTTTTATTCTTGTGTGGATTATTTGCTTTTAACTTTCACTAAATATTTTAAAATGAACTTTTGGATTGAAAGATTTCTTTCGGCACGCGATTTACCTGTGCTTGACCTTACCTTACACTTCAGCAGCTACATTAAATTAATAAATATAGCATAAATACAAAAACACATTAGTATGTTTAGCTTTTCATCACTTGGCAGACTCTCTTCGCCTACCTACCTGTAGTTCAGTAGAGACATTGCCAACTCAGGAATTTTGTATTGCTTCGTTGTTAAATGACGTTTTTAAAGCAAAAGTGATTGGTCAGCAACAATATGCTGATCATGTATGATGACCTTGTCAGTCTCTCGATCAGAGACACCGTCCAGCTCTGCAAGGACCTGAAAACGGGTTGACACTTATAATTCTGGGGCTTATGCTCCCAGACAGTGTGTACCTTTATCGTATGCCTTATGACCATTAACCACCTATTTCTACCTGTCTGGTCTGGGATATCCTCCCGCACCATCTTAGGGGTGCACACTATCTCTCTAAAGGTCACCTGGGCCAGATCCACCAATTCTCTACTACAACACAAGCCAGCCAGCCCTTTCTTTAGTTCAGGGACCCTGAAACTGCCTTAAGTTTTTTTTTTTTTTTTTTTTTTTTTTAATTTAAAAGATTTAACTTAAATGACAAAACTAAAAATAGCTAAGCCAAAGAAATTAGATTATAGAACTGCTACAGCTATTTTACATCTTTTGACCCCTTAAGCTACTGTAATATTCTCCCTCTCAACTGCCTTCTGTTTGTCCCTCTACGAGGTTAACTTTACTTTTCTCTGTCTGTTCTCCTAACTTTGCGTTCCTCTTATTCCTTACTTAAAAGCTCTCCACTTGCACCGTTTGTATTCCCCCATTATAACGAACCCTAACACTGTCACCCACTTAACTGCTCTACCTGCTGACCGCTAAGAATTGTTCAATCTAAAATAAATATATAAATAAAACTTTCTTAGTGAATATTTGCTGCTAGTTAATTTCTTACTGTCTTATCTGGGCACACACACCGTCAGCATGACACTGCCAGAACTAAACACTGAACAGACTTGCACGTGGAAGTTCCTGTCCCATTTTACTTTATGGTGACAAGCAGAGTTGTGTTGCGGTGCCACAGTCTATAAGCCAACAAAATTGCTGTGAAAAAGCTGTCTGTTGTTATGGTTCTGCCTTTGTTCAGTCTGACAGTGGTCACAGGGCATTGTATCTTTGATTGCCGGTAGAACAAATAGTTCTGAGCAGGCATCAACCACAGCACCAACTGTGGTCATCGCTGCTCTTGTGAAAAGAATTGAGATAAATGCCATCAGCTCAGACATGGAGAGGCAAGTTCATTGTACCACATGAACATCACTGACAGAATAAAACTGTTCATCTGCAATCTCTAGTCTCTTGGCTTCTTATAGCTGTTTTTCTAGCATTTCACTTGGCTTCCTTATTGATTGCCCTGTCACATTCCCTCCTATAATATCTTCTCTTTTCATAAATTGTCCTCTATACCTTAGCATTACACCACATTTTACAACTGCATACTTTTCAGATTTTTCAGCCAGGCATTCTAAACTGCATCCCACATACAGTTAACTCTTGATACTTCTAAAATCTCATTCACCCCTGCTACCAACATGTCAGAAAATGTACTTCCCACACTTTCTTCCAAAATTTTCAAATCTTTAGCCTTAGTACACACTTCTTTTGACTTTTCTTTATGCATCTAACTAAAAGATCTCCCATAACCAAGCAATGTTGTAATGAACAACCTTCTCCAGAGATCATATTCATATTTTTCACCATGACCCGATCAAATTTCCTTACCAGCAAATAGTCAACTGAGCTCTTTATACTACCAAATTCAAATGTCACCAGTTTGCTTTCTGCCTTCCTAAACATTGAGTTGCACATAACCATTTCTATCATATCATGAAAATCCAATATTCTAAGTACTGAAGCCAAATCCCCTGTGGATTCTCTCATAACTATTAGCACTGGCTACAGCAAGTCAATTCAAATCAACACACATAATAGTCATCTCCTCCAAGATCCCCAGACATCACTTCCATCAACATGTCCTAAAATGTATCTTTCTCTTCATGTCTTCACTTAAGCTGTGGGGCATATGCTAAGGTTATATTGATTAGTTATTTACCAATAACAATCTTAACAACTGCAAAACACTCATTCTTTTCACATCTACTACTTTTTCTGCCCATTTTTCTAACACAAGAGCATAAACTATTTCACTACCTGCAAAATTTGCACCTTCCACTGTTCCCACTAAACATTATTGCACTATACCTTTCCACTTCTCTTCTGTATGCAGCACACATCAACTCTGTTTCTATTCAATTCCCCCACCACTTTGCCTCATTTTCCCATCATAATCCCAGTATGGCATGTTGCAATCCTTATACTTACTCCTTCAGTGCTATGATTTAGTGTTTCTCCTTCATCCTTCTTGCCACCAAACCAACCTACCCACAGTGCATTCTATTTAGGACCATCATAAATATGGCTTCCCTCACATTTTGTATGATGCAGGCAGGTGGGGATGCCCACAGGGTAATAGGGGATGAAACCCATTTATGCGTTGTTAACACTCAGCTTCATTGTCAAGTGACTGGAGCAAAAGTTTTTAATGCCAGGGGCCCGTTCTGACTGCCCAACTACTTTAGTCATTTTTAACAACAAGCAAGAGGGACAGTGACATTGTTCTATCCATAATCTCCAAAAAACATTTATTTCTATAGTACATTTTCATACAAAACACGTATCTCCAAGTGCTTTACAAGATGTTAAAATATTGCAAATACAAATTAAAACAAATATTAAAAATGTATATAAATGAATAAACAAAAAAGTCCTTAATTCTGGATTCAATTGCTAAATTCATTTTTAAAGTCTCTAAATATTATAACAATAAATCCAGTGCTATGGTCAAATGGTGAAGATAGATAGAAAAATAAAACTTCAGCTGGAGAGATGCATTATGATAACATGATTATGACAATAGGTGCTAGTAATATAATTAATTAACCTTACTTTTCCTGATTTTTATGTTGGAGAAAATAAATCTGCAAGAGTTCTAAGGTCAAATGACCACCTAGTCCCCAAATGGGGATTCTAGCCAACGTATGTGTGTAACAGATGTGGACAAATTTGTTGGTACCCCTCCACAAAAGAAGAAGAACATAGCTGTATGTTTAAGGTCATTATCCTGTTGGAGAATCCATGACATGTGAATGAAACAGACTTTCTGACACTGGGCAGTAGGTTCTGCTCCAGAATGTCTTTATAGTCTTACTAGCAAAATACCCGCGCTTCGCAGCGGAGAAGTATTGTGTTAAAGAGGTTATGTAAACATATATATACATATACATATATATACAGTACATATCTTAATATACACATATCTACATATACATATATATACATACATATACATATATATATATATATATATATATATATATATATATATATATATAAACATAGACATACATATATACATACATACATTGACATATATATATATATATATATATATATATATATATATATATATATATATAGCAAAATTCCCACGCTTCGCAGCGGAGAAGTAGTGTGTTAAAGAGGTTATGTAAACATATATATACATATCTACATATACATATATATATACTTATATACATATATATATATATATATACATATATATATATATATATATATATATACATATACATATATATACATATATATATATATATATATATATATATATATATATATATATATATATATACATACAGTATATACTGTGGAGATTGGCTCGGACACAGACAAGCAGACACATTCATGTCACCCAACACACGTTTATTATACATTATTTACAGTTATATTGCACAATCCCAGTGCACAAAGCACCAATCACCCTTTCAAAGTCCTGGCCACAACACAATGCCTTTCTCTTCCTGGTCCGCCTCCACTCCTCTCCAACACACTTTGTCTTCTTCCTCCCAACTCTCGCCTCGACTGGAGGGAGGCGGCCCCTTTTATGTGCCCCGGATGGGCTCCAGGTGCATCATTAGGGCCTCCGTAGCCACACCCCTGTGTGGCGGAAGCTCCCAAGGTGTTGCCGGAAGTCCACCGGGTGCTCTCAAGTTTCTTCCCCCCAGCACTTCCCGGTGTGGCGGAAATACTGAGGGCCAACACTCCCAAGGCATTGGGGCGCCCCCTGGCGGTGACCACGGGCCCCTACAGGGCTGAGCTTCCAAGCTCCGTACCCGTGGTCCCCAAAGCCACCAGGGAGGACGCCCCCTCGTGTCCTGGAGGAGGCACAAGCCCTCCTCCACTCCTCCTAGGCGTCCCGGCCGGGCATGGATGCCCGCCGGGCACCACAATACATATACACATCCACATATATATACACATATATATATATACACATATCAACATATATATACACATACATATACACACACATTTACATCGATCCATCCTCTTCATATATACATATATACATACATACATACATAGTGCGTTGTAACACGGGCTGTGATTGTTACATGGGAGGGAGACGACAAATCACAGCTTCCCGCTTTCTAATCGGGCCTGTGATTGGTGCTTTGACGGATGCCCAGATCCCACAGTATCTCCCCTTAGGAGAGGCGTTAGGCAAGTGTAATTGAATAGCGGTGCTGCAAGTTTAGTTTTACACCTGTTTTTAACACTAGAATTACCAGAGCCTACAAAAAAACTCGTAAATCCGTCCCACTTTAAATCGTGTCTTAAATCCATTTGCACCTCTCCGCCAGAGTCTTTTGTCATCTAAATGTGCTGATAAACACAAGCTACTAGCAGCCAGCTATTCCATCCCCCCACCGACTTAGAACGAACTTCTCCTAGCTCATGCCTTGCCTTGATTTGATTATCTGGGATTGAAGTGGAGTTTTAGAGTGGAAATAATATAGCGTTATTTGGAATACACGCATTTCATGTGTGTTCCGTTTCTATAGTAGTCTGTGCAAACACATTTTTAAAACAGAAACGTTTTTCATATTCTAATAGTAAATGACAAAATGTAGGCATAAACTATATAACGTATGAAGCCTGAAGTCCATATATCAAAGAAACACTTTCACAAAAGGTACAAATAAGAGAACACGTGCACTTTTATTCAAAAATATAACTGCACAAAAAAAAAAAGCCGCGTTAGCATGCCACATTGACACTCTTACTACAACCGCCACAGTGGCAAAATGGTATCAGCTCCTGACTGGGAATCAGAGGGTGGCGAGTTCGATCCCACACGGCTCCACTTTTGGGGGGGGGGGTGGGTTCGGGGGGGGGTGGTTGTATGCATCGTGGTACACTGCAGAGCTATAGCGCGTCAGATGGGGTTGTATGGATTGATTCTGAATGCGACTGCGAGAATGAAAAGTGAATTAAAAAAAAAAAAAAAAAAAAAAAAAAAAAGCTAACCTTTACCAGTATCATAAGTTACACTGGCTGTTACAGACTGAAATCAAATTTATGTTGTTATTCTAAAATTGTAAGAATAAGAGCAGTTCAGTTCTCGAAGTGGTGCCATGCGGGATCGAACTCGCCACTCTCTGATTCCCAGTCAGGAGCTGATACCATTACGCCACTGCGGCGGTTGTAGTAAGAGTGTCAATGTGGCATGCTAACGCGGCTTTTTTTTTTTTTGTGCAGTTATATTTTTGAATAAAAGCGCACGTGTTCTCTTATTTGTACCTTTTGTGAAAGTGTTTCTTTGATATATGGACTTCAGGCTTCATACGTTATATAGTTTATGCCTACATTTTGTCATTTACTATTAGAATATGAAAAACGTTTCTGTTTTAAAAATGTGTTTGCACAGACTACTATAGAAACGGAACACACATGAAATGCGTGTATTCCAAATAACCCTATATTATTTCCACTCTAAAACTCCACTTCAATCCCAGATAATCAAATCAAGGCAAGGCATGAGCTAGGAGAAGTTCGTTCTAAGTCAGTGGGGGAAAGGAATAGCTGGCTGCTAGTAGCTTGTGTTTATCAGCACATTTAGACGACAAAAGACTCTGGCGGAGAGGTGCAAACAGATTTAAGACGCGGTTTAAGGTGGGACGGATCTACGAGTTTTTTCGTAGGCTCTGGTAATTCTAGTGTTAAGGCTTATTGACTGAAAGGGGCTTTCATGAAAAAACTTAGGGCTTTGCTACAGGATACACCCTCCACAAGTTAAGGAAGTAAAAATAAAGGTATATATTTCTGTTTTATTTAAACCTTTTAAGTTTGTATGCGGGCGGCATGGTGGCGCAGTGAAAGGTGCCAGTTAGGAGACCCGGGTTCGCTTCCCTGCGTGGAGTTTGAATGTTCTCCCCGTGTCTGTCTGGGTTTCCTCCGGGTACTCCGGTTTCCTCCCACAGTCCAAAGACATGCAGGTTAGGTGCATTGGCAATTCTAAATTGTCCGTGGTGTGTGGGTGTGTGCGCCCTGCGGTGGGCTGGCACCTTGCCCGGGGTTTGTTTCCTGCCTTGTGTCCTGTGTTGGCAGGGATTGGCTCCTGTATTTAGGATATAGCGGGTTGGATAATGGATGGATGGACATTTGTATGCATAGCCCTATTTGCCTGTTTTGGTTTTTTTTCTTTCTTCAGTAATATTTCAGCAAACCCGGAGCTTGTCAGTTCAAATCCTGGTACTGACACCACTGTGTGACCCTGAGGAAGTCACTTCACTTGCCTGTGCTGCAAAAAACAAAAGTAATGTAACAAATTGTACCTCAGATGTTGCAAGTTGCTGGAATAAAGGCATAAGTAAAATAGATAAATATGTATTATACACATAGGAACTATTCATTTATTTTCAGTTAAATCACCTACAGCAAACCTTTATAAATGAGGGTTTCTCCTTTTTAGATTGAGGTTTTCTCTTGGAGAGCTTTTTTCATTTCATTGAAAATTAAAGCAGCAGCTGCCAAAATATGTAGCTTTCTTATTAATTTTTCAACATTGTGTAAAATAACTTTATAAAGTAACATAAAAGGTTTAAATACTGGTTATCCTTTTACAGTAAAATATTACTAAAGAGATACAAAAAAAGTAAAGTGCATATGTTCTTTTTCTTTAAGGAGATTAAATATTACTGAAGAAAGAAAAAAAAAAACTAAAACAGCCAAATGGGGCTATGCATACAAACTTAAAAGGTTTAAATAAAACAGAAATATACACCTTTATTTTTACTTCCTTAACTTGTGGAGGGTGTATCCTGTAGCAAAGCCCTAACTTTTTTCGTGAAAGCCCGTTTCAGTCAATAAGTCTTAAAAACAGGTGTAAAGATATTGACAATAAGCTACGCAAACCCACCAAGACATGGAATCGTTTAAATCAAGTATCATTACATCTTCCTTTCTTAAAGAGAAGTAAGGCAGTACTTATAAGCTTACATATATATATATATATATATATATATATATATATATATATATATATATATATATAGACATACATACATATATATATATATCTATATCTATATATATCTATATCTATATTAAGGATCAGTTTTTTTGTGAAGCAGCCTTAACACAGCTTTTCCGCTGTTTTATAAACGAACGCCAAGGAAGGAGCCTTTTTATTAAATGCAAGGGTTCTTCGCTTTTTTTTCTTTTCTTTTTTTACGATTGTTATAGTTCCATTTGTAAACCACGTTGTCAGTTCAGCACTCCGGTTGTAATATGACCAAGCCGTGCAAGCACACTCTTGAGAATGCAACGTATAGTTGTACAGGAGAAAAGCAATCTTGCCTGAAATCAATGGCAACCTTTTGTAGGTCTGTGAACTTAATTTAAACTTTAGGTTTACACGGTGCTTTCTTTCCGAAGTACCTGCAATCATGAATATGTCTGTATGCGTCAGTCGCTCAAATCCCCGCGCTTCGCACCGGCAAAGTACTGCTTTTAAATTTTTATTAAGAAGAAAAGAAAACCTTTTTAAATTGAGAGAAAATATACTAAAAACAATTTGTTAAGGATCTGTTTTTTTGTGAAGCTGCCTTCACTCGAGTGATCACTTCGAGCTGACTTGCTGGCCAACTATAAGCGTTACCTGGTAGGTAACCACCCATACAATCAGATTGTGAATCAGACTACGAATGCCGTGAATGTAATTACCCCGATCTACATGCTGTCAAATAAACGAACCACACGCCGTGGCGCAATTTTAGGGGCTTCGCCTCTAGCGCTGACGTCCGAGGTTCGATTCCCGTAAGGGAGTGAAGTGAGCGCTTCGCACCGGCGAAGTACTGCTTTTAAATTTTTATTAAGAAGAAAAGAAAACCTTTTTAAATTAAGTCTTAAAAAGAGCTATAAAGATATTGACAATAAGCTACGCAAACCCACCAAGACATGCAATCGTTTAAATCAAGGCGCGAGTCGAAAAACACCATCCCATAATATTAGGTAACGATTAACACATTTCTATATGTACTGTTAGCATACAATACAACTGATAATATGTTGCGCTTATTTATCTGGTGTACCGACATTTTTGCTTGTTTAACGGCTGAAATCCAACATGGTTTGTGCCCTTCAGAATGAAAACAGTTTGCATTTATCTTTTTAATAAAAGGCAAGCTTTTAAGCCTGAGAAATCACCCCGTAAATGCACACGTTTAATTGCACATGTGTTAATATGTATGCTTACACGAACTTAAAAGGTTTAAATAAAACAGAAATATATACCTTTTATTTTTACTTCCTTAACTTGTGGAGGGTGTATCCTGTAGCAAAGCCCTAACTTTTTTCGTGAAAGCCCGTTTCAGTCAATAAGTTTTAAAAACAGGTGTAAAGATATTGACAATAAGCTACGCAAACCCACCAAGACATGGAATCGTTTAAATCAAGGCGCGAGTCGAAAAACACCATCCCATACTATTTGTTAACGATTAACACATTTCTATATGTATTGTAAGCATACAATACAACTGATAATATGTTGCGCTTATTTATCTGGTGTACCGACATTTTTGCGCGTTTAACGGCTGAAATCTAACGTGGTTTGTGCCCTTCAGAATGAAAACAGTTAGCATTTACCTTTTTAATAAAAGGTGAGCTTTTAAGCCTGAGAAATCACCCTGTAAATGCACACGTTTAATTGCACATGTGTTAATATGTATACTTACACAGTATTAAAAGACACTCAACAACGTCATTTACCTTTGTTCCCGCATTATTTACCTTTTTAATAAAAGGCGACCTTTTAAGCCTGAGAAATCACCCCATAAATGCACACGTTTAATTGCACATGTGTTAATATGTATGCTTACACAGTATTAAAAGACACTCAACAACGTCATTTACCTTTGTTCCCGCGTTTGATAAAAGGCGAGCTTTTAAGCCTGAGAAATCACCCCGTAAATGCACACGTTTAATTGCACATGTGTTAATATGTATGCTTACACAGTATTAAAAGACACTCAAAAATTAACGTCATTTACCTTCGTTCCCGCGTTTGACTCATGCTGTAAATCTCTTCCTTGTTTTTAGTTCACGTGATTACGTAGGAGGCGTGATGACGTGAGTTTTTGGTCTGTTCTGTGGTGTGAGATTTAAATAAAAAAATACATTTTGCTCTTAAAACTTGGGTTTTGGTTGCCGCTAAGGAACCGTGTGGGAATTTTTAAAGCTTTTTTCCCTTTAGAAGGGTTTTTTTTTTGCTTTTTTTTTCGCCCGCACAAGAGCAAAAGTAGCTGGGTGTTTAGAGGTGCGCTTGAAAAGTTACTTGTACCTGTTTTTGTTTTTTGTTATCTGTATTGGAATTAGCATCGAGGAGGTAGGGTAGAAAGCAGCAGTAACTGATATCGGCATTTGTAAGCAAATAACTGCATCGTCGTAACAGCGATTCCTTAGTTTAAAGGAAAAGAAAAAAAGGCCGCGGCTGACTTCAAAGCAGTAAAAGGCTCAGCAGTGCGCAGGTAAGCGGCCAGCGTTAAGGCGCCGAGTTTGTACAAGCGGCTGTAGGAGCAAACAAGGTAGTAAAGTTTTATTTATTTTGTTTATTTTAGATTAGACAGTCCTTAGCGGTCCAGAGGTAGAACAGTAAGTGGTCGACAGCGTAAGGGTTAATTAATACAAACAGTGCGAGTGGAGAGCTTATAAGAAAGAGGAGTGCAACGTTAGGAGAAGAAACAGAGAAAAGTTAAGTTAACCTCATAGAAAGACAAATAGCAGGCAGCTGAACAGTACAGGAGCTTAAGGTGAAAAGGTGTAAAATATCTGTACCAGATCTTAGTTATACCATTTAAGTTAAGGAGCAGCCAAAAGAAAGAGAAATTTAATTTAAAAAAAAATAAATAAATAAACTTAAGGCAGTTTACTAATTCCAAATCAAATTTTAATAATACAGGTAGAAACAGGTGGTTCACGGTCACAAGGCGTAAGGCAAAGGGTGCACAGTGTCCGGGGGCATCAACCCCAGAATTAGAAGTGGCAAACCGTTATCATGTCCTTGCGGAGCTGGACGTTGTCTCTGATAATTCTGAGGTGGTAGGCAGGGATGAGGAGCCCCAACAGGCCACCTCAAAACCAGTTCCCAAAAAGAGAGAGGTAGTGATAGTTGGGGACTCAATCATTAGGGGGATTGAAGCGCAGGTGTGCTCCAGAGAGAGAGTCTCGCACGGTGTGTTGCCTTCCAGGAGCACAGGTGGGGGACCTCCCTGGAAGGGTGGATAGGCTCTTGGCCAGAGCGGGGGTGGATCCAGTTGTCATTGTCCATGTTGGAACAAATGACATACATAAGGGTAGTCTGTCAGTTCTGCGTTCCAAATTCAAAGAGTTAGGTGCTAAGCTGAGGAGCAGAACTGACAAGGTAGTCTTCTCCGAAGTTCTGCCTGTGCCACGTGCCAGTCCAGGTAAGATTGAGGAGATTAGAAGGCTTAACGCGTGGCTCAAATCTTGGTGCAGGGTAGAAGGGTATAGGTTTATGGGGCATTGGGACTCCTTTTGGAACAGATGGGACCTGTTCCGCCGTAACGGATTACATCTGAACTGGAGGGGCACCAATGTATTGGGGAGGCGTATGTGTAGGCTAGTCGAGGATTGTTTAAACTAGGGAATGGGGGGGCAGGGAGTTTAGGACAGGCCAGGTTTAGATCTATACATGGAAGAACAAACAATGGTGTAGAAACAAGAATGCATAGTAATGTAAATTCTAAGCAAACATTTAAATGTAGAAGGAGTAATACATTAAAAATAGCTTGCCTTAATGCTAGAAGTATCAAAAATAAGGTAAGTGAGTTGGAGTTATATGTAGCAGAACATAATTATGATATTATAGCAATAACGGAAACCTGGCTAAATAACAAAGATGGGGATGAGTGTAACATAGAGGGATACACATTTTTTAGGAAGGATAGACAGAACAGAAAGGGAGGTGAGGTTGCTGTTTATGCCAAGCAGGATTTAAATGTAAGTCTTCTTCAGTTGGATGATGAGCCCCATCTTAATGAGGACATGTGGCTTCGCCTGGAAAATATTAGGGAAAGGGGTCTTATTTTAGGAGTGTGTTATAGACCACCCAATTCAGACAGTAATTTCAACACACATCTTTTTAGTAATATCAAAAAGGCAAGTTTACAGGGAGATATTATAGTCATGGGGGACTTTAATTATCCAAATATTAACTGGGATAACCTTACAGATGGAGGAGTACAAGAGCAGGAGTTTTTAAAAGTAGTCAATGACTGTTTTTTAACACAGCATGTTAAAGCACCAACACGGGGTGAAGCCTGTCTGGATTTAGTATTTTGTAATAATCAGGATAGAATTGAGGGTGTAGAGGTGATTGAACCACTAGGGTCAAGTGACCATAATGTAATACAGTTCTCAGTATTTTGTAAGAGTGCAGATGCAAAGACTAAAATTGTTAAGTTGAACTTTGGTAGGGCTAATTTTGAGCAGATGCGACAAAGTCTAAGTAGGATACACTGGGATAAGCTTTTAAGTGTGGAAACAGTTGAGGAGCAGTGGAACAGGTTTAAAAATGTTTTACATGTAATGCAGGACAGATACATCCCTAAATTTGGAATTAATAGGAAACGAAAAAAAATTCCACGGTAGATTAATAAAGATTTAAAAAAAGAAGTTGCAAAGGAAAAAACTGCTTTATAAGGCATATAAGACTAATGACTGCAAAGTGAATTGTAGAGCGTATGAGAACATGAGGGCAACCATTAAGAAGGATATCAGGAAGGCTAAAAGACAGTTGGAGAGGAATATAGCAGATAAGGTGAAAGAAGACCCTAAGAGATTCTTTCAGTATTTTAGTAGTAAAAGAACAGTCAAGGAGGAGGTCAAGTGCATCAGGAATAGTAAAGGGGAATTAAAAGATACAGACAGTGAAATAGCGGATGCATTAAACTTACATTTTTCTGAGGTGTTTACAAGTGAGCAAGTGGATAACCTCCCAGAGGTAACAGGGACTACTAAGGAGGTACTGAGGGATTTGGAAATTGTAGAGGGAGAAGTACTGCTCAGATTAAATAAGCTGAAATCGAACAAATCACCAGGACCAGATAATATTTATCCTCATATTCTTAAGGAGGCTAGTGAGTACATATATAAACCCTTGACGCATATTTTTAGGAAGTCACTGCGCACTGGAGAGATTCCGAAGGACTGGAAAATGGCAAATATCATCCCATTATATAAAAAGGGTGACAGGGCAGATCCAAGCAACTATAGGCCAGTAAGCTTAACATGCATCACAGGAAAATTAATGGAAGGAATTATTAAGGATAAGATCGAGCAACACCTGGCAAGGACAGGAGTTATTCTAAGCAGTCAGCATGGGTTCGGAAAAGGGAGGTCGTGTTTTACTAACATGCTGGAATTCTATGAGGAGGCAACAAAAGGATACGATCAAAGTGGAGCTTATGATATTATTTATCTGAACTTTCAGAAAGCATTTGATAAGGTGCCACATGAGAGGTTGGGCATCAAATTAAAAGAGGTGGGAGTTCAGGGTGATGTTTGTAGATGGGTGCAGAATTGGCTCAGACACAGGAAGCAGAGGGTGATGGTGCAAGGAACCTCATCAGAACTGGCTGATGTTAAAAGTGGTGTTCCACAGGGGTCAGTGCTAGGGCCGCTGCTATTTTTAATATATATAATTGATTTAGATAGTAATATAAGTAACAAGCTGGTTAAGTTTGCAGATGATACCAAGATAGGTGGATTAGCAGATAATTTGGAATCCGTTATATCATTACAGAAGGACCTGGATAGCATACAGGCTTGGGCAGATTTGTGGCAGATGAAATTTAATGTCAGTAAATGTAAAGTATTGCACATTGGAAGTAAAAATGTTAGGTTTGAATACACAATGGGCGGTCGGAAAATCGAGAGTACACCTTATGAGAAGGATTTAGGAGTCATAGTGGACTCTAAGCTATCGACTTCCCGACAGTGTTCAGAAGCCATTAAGAAGGCTAACAGAATGTTAGGATATATAGCACGATGTGTGGAGTACAAGTCCAAGGAGGTTATGCTCAACCTTTATAATGCACTGGTGAGGCCTCATCTTGAGTACTGTGTGCAGTTTTGGTCTCCAGGCTACAAAAAGGACATAGCAGCGCTAGAAAAAATCCAGAGAAGAGCGACTAGGCTGATTCCAGGGCTACAGGGGTTGAATTATGAGGAAAGATTAAAAGAGCTGAGCCTTTACAGTTTAAGCAAAAGAAGATTAAGTGGTGACATGATTGAAGTGTTTAAAATTATGAAGGGAATTAGTGCAGTGGATCGAGACTTATTTTAAAATGAGTTCATCAAGAACACGGGGACACAGTTGGAAACTTGTTAAGGGTAAATTTCGCACAAACATTAGGAAGTTTTTCTTTACACAAAGAACGATAGAAACTTGGAATAAGCTACCAAGTAGTGTGGTAGACAGTAAGACGTTAGGGTCTTTCAAAACTCGACTTGATGTTTTCTTGGAAGAAATAAGTGGATAGTACTGGCGAGCTTTGTTGGGCTGAATGGCCTGTTCTCGTCTAGAGTGTTCTAATGTTCTGATACGTGACTCCGCCTCCTCCATTAGATTATATGGACAAAAAACAGGTTCCAGTTATGACCATTACGCGTAGAATTTCGAAATGAAACCTGCCTAACTTTTGTAAGTAAGCTGTAAGGAATGAGCCTGCCAAATTTCAGCCTTCTACCTACACAGGAAGTTGGAGAATTAGTGATGAGTGAGTCAGTCAGTCAGTCAGTGAGTCAGTCAGTGAGGGCTTTGCCTTTTATTAGTATAGATTATAGTTTTATTGTTCCCTGCAAATACTCAAAGCACTCAGAGCCAGACGCAGCAGAGAAGCCACAAAATGTAACCAAGCCTCCTGTATGTTTCACAGTAGGTACGGTGTTCTTTTCTTTGAAAGCTTAATTTTTTTGTCTGTGGAAACACAGCTGATGCGACTCACTGAAAAGCTACAGTTTTATCTCACCTTTCGAAAGGACACTCTCCCAGAAGCATTGTGGTGTATAAATATGCAGTTGAACAAATTCCAGTGTGGCTTTTTTATGTTTTCTTTAAACAATGGTATTCTTCTGGGTCTTCTTTCCATTGAGCCAACTGTCACCAAATAGTAGATTGACTACTGTTCTCCATGTAAATATACTGAATGACTTATTGTATGATTTCAGACATGTGTGATACTAATTAAAGAAAACAGCTAGTTTGAAAAATCACTGTAATCCAATTATATATGATCTTTTCTAGGGGTACCAACAAATCTGTCCAACCCATTTTAAAATATTTTTTTAGAATAAGCAATACTTTATCTCTCTTCACACTTGCTTTGCTTTACTTGTTGATATATATGAAAGATATGCAGGTAGAAATGGGATAATTGATTTTCCTTTAATCTGTTTTCAGAAGGCATACACCACTTTTTCAATGAGCTTCAAGGGTACCAACTAATTTGTGAACTTCCTTATTGTATACGACATTTAATATATTGGAATACACATGTTTTTGGAACCACTACAGATGTGTATATTAATAATATATTTGTATGCTTTGAATAAATGTTCCCTCCATGTAAACTTTCATAAAATATTTTTTACTGTATACAAGTCAGAGATTTTCATAGATGAAACCTGGCCAACTTTTATAAACTTCACCTGACTAACTACTGTGTAAATTATACTAACTACGATAAAGATATTGGTAATATCTCCAAACTACTGCAGTGTCTTCAAAGCAGTGAACCTCTACACTACTCATGGCAATGATCTTTTCATTTGATTTTTCAGAAATTCAATAAATGTCACCTCTAAATAAACATACAGTCCTGCTCTGTGTGAAACATGATATAATTCATATCAAAATAGGACACTGAACATCTCTCAGAATATAAAAAATGTTTCTAGGTTAAGAGCCCTTTTCTATGGGATGTTATCAGGCACTTGCATCATCTGATAAAAAAACTTTGCATGTGCCCCTTCTCTTGGACATTGTGGGGAAAAAATTGGCTTATTATTGGGATAATAATAACCCCTGATTTTGCAAAAGCACTGTCTGAGGAAGCAATTATCTGCTTAACGTACAATATATTGTGACAATAGCTAGCACATCATTTATTTTCCTCAACTGGAAGAATTCTAACCCACCTACCATGACAAAATATGAATCTCATTTCACTTAAAATTTAGAAAAATTTTATTCACTTCACTTCAAAAATTCTTCAGAATCTGGCAGGCACTTACCAATGATGTACTTAATAATTTTAGCATGCTGAATCGCTGGTAGGTTTTATGATATTTTAATAGACTTGTTACTTCATATTAAACATTTTTTTTCTTCTGTTCTATCCTTTGGAGAAGGGGTTATATAATCTGATCTGAATAATTAGTACCCTAGGTTCTTGTCTATAAGCCGGACTCGTGTATAAGCCGGAGACCAAAAATCATACGAATTTTTAAAATAAAATCGTATCATAGATAAGCCGGACTCATGGATAAGCCGAACGTACTATAACCTATAACTAATAGAAGGGAGGGAGGTCAGTGGTCTCACTCGCACCCGTTTAACTTCTTTAAGGGGGGAGAGAGTGTGAGATATTGGCGTCTCTCTCACTCCCTGCATGGCGTGGTTGGAGCGGCCGGAGCGCGTTCTTTCTGCTCTGGGCGTCGCCGAGTCAACACACGCGCGTAGCGGTCATTTAAATTGTGATTTTATATGTAAGCATATTTAAATATATATCGCGGATTTTTTGCTGGTTCGCGGATTTCTGCGGACAATGGGTCTTTTAATTTCTGGTACATGCTTCCTCAGTTGGTTTGCCCAGTTGATTTCATACAAGGGACGCTATTGGCAGATGGCTGAGAAGCTAGATTGCTTACTTTTCTCTCACTCTTGCGCTGACTATCTGTGATCCTGACGTATGGGGATTGAGCAGGGGGGCTGTTTGCACACCTAGACAATACGGACGCTCGTCTAAAAATGCTGAAAGATTATCTTCACGTTGCTATCTTTTGTAAAGCTGATTCCTGAAAAGACATGCTGCACAGTGCTTTGCATACTTAAAAGCTCAAAGGGCACGTATTGATTTTTGACTGAAAAACAAACTCTGTCTCTGTCTCTCTCTCTCTCTCTTCCTGCTCCTGACGGAGGGGGTGTGAGCTGCCGCCTTCAACAGCTTTGTGCCGCGGTGCTTCGCATACTTAAAAGCCAAACAGACATATTGATTTGTTTGTTTCACTCCTTTGAAGAGGAAGATATGTTTGCATTCTTTTAATTGTGAGACGGAACTGTCATCTCTGTCTTGTCATAGAGCACAGTTTAAACTTTTGAAAAAGAGACAAATGTTTGTTTGCAGTGTTTGAATAACGTTCCTGTCTCTCTACAACCTCCTGTGTTTCTGCGCAAATCTGTGACCCAAGCATGACAATATAAAAATAACCATATAAACATATGGTTTCTACTTCGCGGATTTTCTTATTTCGCGAGTGGCTCTGGAACGCAACCCCCGCGATGGAGGAGGGATTACTGTATAAGCCGGACTTATGTATAAACCGATATTCTATTTTTTCATTTTCACAACTTTTTTCCTTAGATAAGTCGCGGCTTATAGACAAGAACTTAGGGTAGTATTGAAATTCTTAAAAATAATAAACTAAAATCAGATTAATCTTTTAAAGTATCTTATGGTTAAAAAACACATATTTCAAATAGGTTCATATTCAGTAAAACATTGTTTTATTATACCTTGATAAAGTTACTGTAGTTTTTATTCAAAGAAAACTCATTATTTGTTTTTGCTATTAAAATATTAAACAATAAAATAGGCTTAACTTTCATTTTCCACTGTAAATAACTGCCTGCATTTTTCTATCCTGAACACTGTTTTAAACTATGCAGTTTTCTATAAAGTTGTGAAATGTAAGTATTTTTGCATGACATTAGAAACATAAGGGTTATAAAATAATATTTTAGATGCACCAAATAGTTTCAACATTACATTTTAATTAATACATTATTGACAGTTAAGATAATAGGTTTTAACTGTATTATCTTCTGCATTGTGTGAGACTTATTTAACATTACTAGATGACATCAGAAATATTAAGCTATTAAACTGTAATAATTCATATTATTTCCTACACTTTGTTTTCTATACCATGCTATCAGCTAACACATCTTGACTGTACTCTAATCCGAGTTAAGTACTTTAACTCTTATAAAACTTTAAGGTCTAATTCTCTCAATGACACCTGTAGAAGTGTAGAAATGTGGTGCAAATAGGGCAGTCAGTTTTCCTAAAATTACAGGAAAGGGACAGATTTCTTCTCAATCACATAACAGTAGCATATGCATGCCATACTATATTTTAACGGTAAGCTAGTGCAATGCAAATATTTTAAAATTATGGATCTAAATGAGAGAAGCATGTTATATGGTAATATTTTAAACATTTAAAGTCTTTACCAATCCTACCATCTCTTTCCCGTTCACTTTCTGGACGTGCTCTCGGTCCTGTGTCTGACCAATCACCTCGAAGTCTGAGGCGCTTTACAGGAGGCTGACGCAGCTACAAAAAGAAAAATATATTTTAACTTATGACACTGATAACTACGTATATCTATACAACATTGTACACTGAAAATTTTTAAAACTATGCTGGTAGTTTTCTTTTGTTCATTGTCATAGTACCTACACACATTCATTTTTTTCTCCACTAGGGACAGTACTCAATAACAAATTATATTCTTAACATTTACATTATTGCCAAGTTTTGTTTTGTTTTTGTATACTGTTTTAGTGTCAGTGAAGTGCTCTTTCATAGCCTGCTTGTGTCCTAAACATACACAAATCAAACTGAAATCTTACATTGTTTTATGTTTTTAATTTACAACAATGCTATGATTTAAGGGTTTGGTAAAAAAACATAATAAACCAAGTATAGACACGTTATCTATCACAGCCATGTATTTCATCCAAAAATACTGTCAGACAAATGTTTATAATTTACTGAAATTATACCTACAATATGAATTTGAAATCTTTAAAGCATTTGTTTAAACCTAAGCAGTATATATTGTAAAGTGTATTTTCTTAAACGAAACAAAATGAAAATACACATTTCTGATACATAATATTTTTTGTAAATGAAAAGGAAACCATTATGTGATTGTTTTACTTAGTGCAAGAAAACAATGCTGACAATAAATCCTTCTGTGTAAAGGAGCTAGAATATGCTGAAGCAGTCAGACACTGTGTCCACAAGATGTCTTTTATCTTAGGCATGGTTCTAAAATACAACAAAAACACAAACCAGTTCCTGCAGGATGCCATCCTGCTCTTGATTACAGAGACTGCTATTTATGTAAAGGACCTTACAGCACATGATCCTGTTGCTTTATTTAGAAAGGAATCTGAGACTGAACAGACACAGTGGAATTTCAGCAAACACAGCTCAGATATAAAATATATGATCTGGCAGACTTTGTTCAGAGGCTTCAGATGTACAACTAATATGAGAAGTAATATAATGAATACATATACACTCATAACAAAGGTAAACTAAAAAGATAAAAATCTTATACAGAATCCAGGACAAAAGTATTTATAACAAAATAACACATATAGAGAAATAATTATATATTAAAATAAACAATAAATGAATACATAAATCTAAAGCATTTATTTATTAATATGTATGTATTTATTCATTCCTTCAATTGTTAACAGGATGTATTTTCACGTTTAACAGAGGTCTCAATACACTAGACTATTTTCCACTGAGACAGGTTTTTCCTACTTTATTTTTTGATTTTCTTCAAGTGTCTATACACGCCTACCTGTTCTCAATAATAATCATAAGGAATTTAATTAATATAAAAAATCTTCATGACAATGTTTCTGCTTCACTTTTTGAGGGGACCGAAAAAATAATCAAATAACCTGCAGGTAATACCAGTGTTCTCTTTCCAAATAAGTTTTTGATGTCAATGTGTTTAACAGTAATTAGCCTAAAAGCAGTGTCTAAAGGAAGTTATCACTCCCTTTACAAAATTATCTTTTGTTGTATGACCCTCTAAAAATTAAAACAAAATAAACTGGACTTGCTCCATTTTTATGTACATACAGTAAACCACATTAGCCAAGTGAAAATAAACTAAAAAAAACGAATTAATGTTATTTGGATTATATAATATTATCAGAATAATTGAACACCCTTTTACAACTGCATTTGAAAACATGCTTAAGTATAACTAATCACCTTATAGGTCATGAAACAAACTAAATGCTTCCAACTTGTCATTGACTAAGGTGATTTTAGTGAGCTTTTTCCAAAGGATACCACAGTTTGGATGTTCATGTCAAATAAAAAAAAATCCATTTTGGGTGAAAAGGTGCTTCCAAAAAACTTTGACATAAAGTTGTGAAAAAGAACATGTCAGGAAATTAGCATAAAATGATTTGAAGGACTATAATTATCCCATAACGCACAGGTAAAAATATGACTGAGAAATGAATGGTGTATGGCACCACTCAAATCTTCTGTAGATCAGATCAGCCCTGTGAAATGGATGACTGAGCAAAAAGAAAACTAAACAAAAAGGCTATCAAAAGTCAGATCAATGGTAATATTGAAGAACCTATAGGAAAGGACTTTACAGCTAAGACTCTCTGTGATATATCTTGTATTTACCCAACATATCTTACCATACAAAGAACACCATTCATCCAGTAAAGCAGAGTGATAGGAGCACTTCACCTTCAGCGGGGACTGGGGCAATTAATTAAGATAAAAAAGAAGATGTATGGTGCAATAAACAGTAACATTCTTGAAGAAAGATTGTGGCCCTCAGTAGGGATGGTGAAAATGAGAAGATGTTTGACCATGACAATCATCCCAAAGACACTGACATAGCAAACACAAAGGACAGGAAGTGGCACAAACTGGACTTAAATCCCATTTAAACTCTTAGGAATTTCTTTGGAAAGTGCAATCCATCAATGACCAGCAGACAGTTTGAATTTAACTGTAAAAACTGTAAAATGTATTAAGAACTATAAACTGTATTAAGAAATACAAAATGTTAATTTAGTGGGTGTTTTCTTATCCATCATGGTAACAATACATAAATATAACTGGAAAAACATTTTATATTCACACAGAATATTAAACTAACCTCCTCTCTCTTATCCTCAGAAGGACATTTCAGCTCCCTTGCTTTATCATCTTTGGGATCAAAAAGGTAAATGTAATCTGAAGAGTAACTGACAAGAATCTCCTGGCCATCCATACTGTAGCACAAAGAAGTCACTCTGCAGGACTTGTTCGCAAGATGAGTAGGGACAAATCGTACACACATCCCTGTCATTCCTCTGCCCATATAATTGCCTACATATAAACAAAGTGTTAGATTTTATTTGGTAGTAATCAAAAAATCATAAAAAATAAGATTGCTAATGAATGCATATGCTAATTGACAATATTGCATGAATAAAAATGCTATACAAAATCTTCAAAAATTGTAACGATTTTTCAGGAACTATTATCGTAAAAAAATAGATCAGCAATGCATTGACTTCTACAGTTTACGTTATCTACAGACAGCATGTCAAAGTTGGTCTTTTTTGGCTTGGAACCAAGCCACAACAATTGTCTTCATTGGTGACCAAAGACTTTTCAGTTCAATGTTGTTTAACACAGTAGCTCAGGCATGGAGTTAAAAGGAGTTTTAAGGCGCCTTTTTAATACTACAAATACCCAGTATGTGGACTGTAACACCTGGGGAAATAAGACTATTGACTTACTGTATGCAAACGTTAAAGACGCATACAGCGCCATCCCACTGCCTGCGCTTGGGAAAGCAGATCATAACCTGGTTCTGCTTCAGCCTCACTACAAATCAAGAGTGAGGGTCCTACCTACAACCACACGATCATTCAGGAAGTGGTCCCCTGAGGCAGAGAAGGCTCTGAAAGAATGCTTTGGAACTACAGACTGGGATATCCTGCAGGGATCACATAGTGAGAACATTGAGGAGGTTGTTGACTGCACTACTGACTACATCAACTTCTGTATGGACATTGTAGTTCCAGTAAGAACTGTACGCTGCTATGCTAACAACAAGCCATGGATTACAAGTGACATCAAGGGCCTTTTGAACCAGAAGAAAAGGGCTTTTAAAGGCGGTGATCAGCATGAGCTCAAGCGCGTGCAGAAGGAACTTAGAGTCCAGCTCAGGGCGGCAAAGGAACAGTACAGGAGAAAGCTGGATCAGAAGTTGCAGAATAACAGCATGAAGGAAGTGTGGGATGGGATGAAGATCATCACTGGCTGCAGCTCGAAGCGGGGTGCCACCATCGAGAGAGATGTGAAGAGAGCAAACCAAATGAACAACTTCTTTAACAGGTTTGACCACCCTAACCCACTCTCACCTCGGAGTACTGTACCCTCCACACATCTTTCTGCTGATACCAGCATAGGAGAGACATCCCCACCCACAATTACAACAGCGCAGGTGAGCAGAGAGCTGAGGAGACTTCGTGCCAGCAAAGCAGCGGGTCCAGATGGAGTATCGCCACGACTGCTGAAGGCCTGTGCATTGGAGCTGGGGAGTCCTCTACAGCGCATCTTTAACCTGAGCCTGGAACAGGGGAGAGTCCCGAGGCTTTGGAAAACATCTTGCATCACCCCAGTCCCAAAGGTATCACGTCCTAATGAGCTGAATGACTTCCGGCCTGTTGCTCTGACGTCACATGTGATGAAGACCATGGAGAGGCTGCTGCTTCACCACCTGAGGCCACAAGTTCAACACACCCTCGACCCTCCGCAGTTCGCATATCAGGAGAAGGTGGGAGCGGAAGATGCCATCATCTATATGCTACACCGATCCCTCTCCCACTTGGACAGAGGCAGTGGTGCTGTAAGAATTATGTTTCTAGACTTCTCTAGCACCTTCAACACAATCCAACCTCTGCTCCTTAGGGACAAGCTGACAGAGATGGGAGTAGATTCATACCTGGTGGCATGGATCGTGGACTATCTTAAAGACAGACCTCAGTATGTGCATCTCGGGAACTGCATGTCTGACATTGTGGTCAGCAACACAGGAGCGCCACAGGGGACTGTACTTTCTCCGGTCTTGTTCAGCCTATATACATCGGACTTCCAATATAACTCTGAGTCCTGCCACGTGCAAAAGTTCGCTGACGACACTGCTATCGTGGGGTGGGCAGGAGGAGGAGTATAGGGAACTAATCAAGGACTTTGTTAAATGGTGCGACTCAAACCACCTACATCTGAACACCAGCAAAACCAAGGAGCTGGTGGTGGATTTTAGGAGGCCCAGACCTCTCATGGACCCCGTGATCATAAGAGGCGACTGTGTGCAGAGGGTGCAGACCTATAAATACCTGGGAGTGCAGCTGGATGATAAATTAGACTGGACTGCCAATACTGATGCTCTGTGTAAGAAAGGACAGAGCCGGTTATACTTCCTTAGAAGGCAGGCATCCTTCAACATCTGCAATAAGATGCTGCAGATGTTCTATCAGACAGTTGTAGCGAGCGTCCTCTTTAACGCGGTGGTATGCTGGGGAGGGAGCATTAAGAAGAAGAATGCCTCACGCCTGGACAAACTGGTGAGGAAGGCAGGCTCTATTGTTGGCATGGAGCTGGACAGCTTGACATCTGTGGCAGAGCAATGGGCACTGAGTAGGCTCCTGTCAATCATGGAGAATCCACTGCATCCACTAAACAGTGTCATCTCCAGACAGAACAGCAGCTTCAGCGACAGACTGCTGTCACTGTCCTGCTCCACTGACAGAGTGAGAAGATCGTTCCTCCCCCAAACTATGCGACTCTTCAATTCCACCCAGGGGGGTAAACGTTAACATTATTCAAAGTTATTGTCTGTTTTTACCTGACTTTTTAATACTCTTTAATTTAATATTTTTTTTTGTATCAGTTTGCTGCTGCTGGAGTATGTGAATTTCCCCTTGGGATTAATAAAGTATCTATCTATCTATCTATCTACAAATAAACTTTTCATTTCTTCCTTCTGAAAATCTTCATTTTAAATGGGATATCAACAACATGCAAATATTCATTAATTTAGACCATTACATAAAAATAGAGTGTTGAAGCCTTTCTTTGTAATATCAAGACACCAGTAATGGCGCACTTGACTTGAGCATTAATAGTTTTCATCCTCTTTCTCTGTACGTTTAGCATTCGTTTGCTCATACGTTGATGTGCTTGCTGCTCCCTGAGCAGCTCTTCTTTTCTCCACCCTAGCGGCCCACTTCTTCTCTTCTTTCATCGGCATCTTTTCGCATTAAAACTAATTAAGTCAATGTTTGTGCTGCAATTACTTAGTATGTTTTCCTTAATTTTTCACTTAAGCTGGCACTTAAGTCTTCAATCTGCCTCAAGAATGATTTAAGATATGAAGAGTTAGGGGAAGTGTCAGCGAAGGTGGTAGGGAATGAGAATGGTGCCCTTACGCATGCACCGCATGGCCGCCCTTTTGGCTGCTGCCGACAGTTGATTCAACAATAAAATAAAATAAAAATAAAAAGAGGAATAACCTTGGAGGTCAATCATCACCCGGAAAGTGGATAGTAGACATCACATAGTATATGTGTACCAAATTTTAGGTGAATAGTTCAAACGGTTTGCGAGCTACAGGTGATTTAAAATCCTGTACAGACAAATGAACAGCCACGGTAGCGTATTATATAAGAAGATAAAGCAGGAATCGATGCTGAAAGGGGCTCCATTCCATTGTAAATTCTATTCATTTATACAGGGCAATTTAGTAAAAAAAATCCACACAAACAAGTGGAGAGTACACATAAACTCCTCAAAGATAATGACCGCAATGCCATGCAAATCCAAAATTCTAAAACTTTGTGATACAGAAGTGGTACTCACTGCCCTTATATGTAGTATTTATGGTTTACAGTGCATGTCCCTGTGTTATCATGCTTTAATTGCTGCTGGGATAATCTAGATCAACTAGTGTATTTATGAAAGGCTGTCTAAGTGCCAATAATAGAAAAAGATGTGTAACATCTTTAGAGTCATTCATCCTTTTCTAAGCATCATCTCTCTCTGCCACATCCTTTCTTCTTTAATGACTAAACTCTTCCAAGACTAAACTGTCACTACACAATAATGGATTACTTCTCACTTCTTCATTCACATCTATATATATATATATATATATATATATATATATATATATATATATATATATATATATATATATATATATATATATATATATATATAAAATTGGATTAGGAGGATTTATAGATTAAGAAAAAAAATGACAACAGTTCGAAAGGTTAAACAAGTTCAAGGCAGAAATAACAATAAAGTAAGTTTACTAAAGTGATTTAACCATCCAACATCATTAAGTTCCTATTGTTTCTCCTGTATTTTATATATAGTATGGAAAATCCAAGAATGTCACAAGAAACAGAGTATTACAGCAGTCAGAATCTTGCAGCAAGTGCTTTTAAAACAGAAAAAAATCTATTGATAATTTGCTGGATTCACTATCGATCATAATGCATTAAAACACTTTGAAAAAACTATTAACATTATTGTTGGAAAATAATGGTTAATTACATGATTGGGGAAACAGAACAGGTTGTTTTGTGGCCTAGCGGGTAAGATTTTGGACTTCTAAATCACAAGGCTGCTGGTCTAGTCCCCAACAGAAATTCATTTAACTTAATAGTAAAATATGGAAAGGTCTTTCTTGGGATGAAGTTCACTATTGAAACACTATATATAATAATAACCATGAGTAAGATGATGACTTGAACTATATTGTTAAAATACAGCATGGGAATTGTACTAATTTAATTCTTGACTGGAATAAGTACAAAGATGACTAATAGCTTTAAATGATAAATGAAATGTCATAATCTTTAGGAGAAAAAAGTACCTTAGAAGCAGAGTGATAAAAATCACAGGCCTCTCCACCCATAATGTGTGCATATTTTTCCTTGGTTGAATTTAAGGTAAATGGTCATGATTTTCTGTGTATTAATACCAAAAAGTACTCTCATATAGGTGTGCTGAAAAAAAGCACAGTGTGAAATGACAAATTTTTTACAGAAATTACCAGAAAAGAGACATTTCTGGTATAGTGTTGTGCTGGGGGAAAATCTCAAAAATCAACTTGGTGGGTTACAGGGTAGGCTGGCTAAGCATGGCTCAGGCCATGCTGCTATAAGGATTCTTGGGATGAAAGTTCTACATATTTTCATGTACATTACATTAATGCAAAGGTTGGCAAAATTAATGAAGTATTTTATATACAAAAGGATTGGGCAGCAGATACAAAAATCAACTATACTTGCCTGTGGCTCGTGTTCCTAACATTCTTCTGTCGTAGATTCTAATAGAGCTATCAGAGCAGCCAACAGCCAGGTAATAAGGAACCAAAGGACTAATAGAGATCGAGGTAGCAGCTCTCCGGCAGTTAATAAGAATATCCTGTCCAAAAAGTGTCCAAAGTTTTTAATGTAATAAAATGTTTTTCCTAAAATTTTAATAACTTATTAAAAAACAGAACATAGGAGACAACTTTAAATAGGTGCCATGGCACTTAACAAAAAATAAAAAAAAAAAATCAATAAATTGTTAAACATATGATGAGACACAGAATTAAAAATAAAAATGTTAAACAAAAAAAAACTCAAAAATTACAAAAGAGAATATATCCATTCATATTTATGTTTACCACTCAAAACTGTAAATGCTAAACCATAAAATAATATTTATTGGGGGACTGCATAACTGACAATCTAGAAAAAGATGAGCTTTAAACGTAACATCCATATGGATGGCATGTGTAACGTAATTACAATTATAAGTCTTCTTTTATCTGATTTTCTGTACTTTATTGTATAATATGTGTCATCAATACTTAAGTGATGGCCAAGACAGGCACATCATGTGGCGCTAGAAGATTTTTTGGATACTTTGGCTACTGACAATCCAGACATCAATGAAGTTAAGACTGCAATGCCAGGAAAATCATGTCTTTTAAAAGAGGTATGCATTGCACATAATTTTAAACTCTTTTCTCTGTGTCTTATATTAACACATAACAATTCTTATATTTTGACCCATAACAGGATCTCACAGAGAAATGGCAACAATATAAACGGACCCCAGCATTAGACTATCACACATTACCACCGAAAGTGCACTGCAGATTGTCTAGTTAAGTCTTGAGTATTAATTTGGCACAAGCCTTGAAAAAGTACAATATAAATTGTGAGAGGGGGCAGGTGGGGTGGGGTGTTGTAAGATGTACTAAAATACAAAAAGAAAAATTCCAGTAAATGCAACATCATCATCATCATTTTGTTTTGCTTATCCTGATGAGGGTCATGAAAGCAACTCATTGATGCTGACCCAGTCGCCTTATCCTCGATTCTTCCTTCAACCCACTCTCCACAAACACAAAGGCCAAATGGCAAATAGAAGTAGCCGAGATCCCCATACTCTTGAAGCACCACTAACAAAGTACAAAATATTTTCAGACAAGCTTAGGGTCAAGAGATGCTGGTGCCTATCCAAGCAGCAAGGCACAATGCACACAACAGTACCAGGCAATGGTAAAGAAAGATCTAAAATGTCACTACTTGGTGGGTACGCACTTCACAGTGGCAGAACATCAGCTGGATAGATCCAGGATATTTCTAAATGATAGAAACAGCATGCAGACAAAGATGTTTGGGATAATTTCAACTTTCCAAAAAAACAAACAAAAAAAATAGTGAGGTTGACCAGTGAAAAAGTGGACGTCAATGTAACATTGGCAAGAAGGGGAGACAAAGGTAATGTATAGAAGATATTTAAGTGAAGCTAAAACACAAAGAGTATTTGATATTTGCAAATGAGTTTTGCCTCTTGGTGTCAACTGACAATGATTTCTAACATACCCTCAAAACAGTCTGCAAACAAGAGGAACAAGTTTTAGATGAAATTCAGCACCTCCTTTGTTCACAAATGAGGATAAAAGATCATGTGCCTGACCAAAGGATCATTGTAACGACAGCAGTTCTGTATGCACGATACCAAGCAGAGGTTATGAAATGGGAGATAAAGCCTCAGAAAATGTTTACATTTTTTAGTTAGTTTAATAACTATCACTTCTTCCAAAATTTACTGGCATTGTGTGATTACTACTGACTACCAAATGTTGTGAACTACATTAATTGCCGCCAGCAGCCCTGATGACATAATGCAAATTAACTTTTCAACATCAATATTCATTTCAATGAATAGCTCTGTATAGTGCACTTGTTCATACAAAGCCCACTCTACATAAGTACATACATTGAGGCATAATACAAGTTGCAGCGTGAACAATGCACACTAAGCAGCAGTAAGCTAACTTGTAGAACGCATGTAGAATCTGACTGATACTGATCTGACTGATTGAAATTTGACTTAGCCTGAACTCTCTTACAAAGAATACTTAGATCAAACTGTTAAAATCCACATGTACTAAGTTAGCAGAGATCAATACAAATTCAGTTTGCTGAATCATAAAAAAAATATTTCTACAATGTATTAGTTAAAGGGGCATGCCTATGTATCTAATGCATTTAAATTTTGAAAATTTCTAAGAAATGGTCTATTTTATTTTCTTCAATTAAATATTGATTGTTATAAAATGTTAAATGGTGGAAAAGGTATGATTTGTCCACAGATTTTTTTTAGATTTACTTTTTTATATTTAAATGTTGAAAGTTTTCTTTATATATTTTGCTAATTGCTAGGAGTGTAGACAACAGAGTGAGAAATTACTCTTAAGCTATCAGATGCGTAACTGTATTTTAATTTTTTTGAGGAGGTCTATATATAGGAAAATGCATATGATGAAAAGTACTGTTTACCTAACAAAAAAAGTACTTAAGAAAATACTATATCTCAAAATGTCAAATGCCCTGCACCCAAATGAAAAAACTCTACATTATCAACAAGCATGCATAAATTTCCTGTTTGGAAATAAATAGGGAAGGATTTGGTAAGACAAACAAAAAAGTTTGTAAAAATAGTTTGAGCTATATTTTAATGAAAATGGAAAAATAAAGGTTTTATTTTGAAACAATTAATTCAAAACAATGCTTAAAAAAGAGAAACACCATATTTTTCATCAAAAAAGGATGCCAATACTATTGTATTTCTGGAGCATAGTGTTTGATGCAACTTTCTCTGGCACATAACACCACACAAACATAATATTTAAAACGTTTGTACAATACACCAAGAGAAATCCTAGACCACTGCATAAAATAATGATGTTAATTTTTTCAAGAAAAAGACTGTATAGAATAACTTACATCTTTACACTCCTCTTTAGTGCAACTTGTTTTCATTCTAACATCAAACCAACGCACAGTGCCATCCTCTCCACAAGATAAAAAAGTATAAGGGTCATTGGGCACTGTAATGATCTGTGTAGGATATAGATAAAGGAACACTATTATTATTAATTATACTCATTACAAAAAAAGTGCTACATAATGTTAATTTTACTAAAACATAGTAAGTATATTAACTTACTTCATATGCTGTTCCATAATGGCAAGTAAACTGGCATTCTCTGTTAATTTCAGGGCTTTTCTCAATATTTGTATAAAATATGATTCCATCACCTGAGCAAGAAACAATCTGTTGATCATTGGTATGAGGCAAGAACTTTGCACTAAAAATATTAGCTCTGTGACCTGAGCGGATGGTTGTCTTCACCTGCAACAAAACAAATAAATAAATAAATGCATACATAGGAACAAATAAGCACAAGCCAAGGCACAAAATATCTCTGAATGTTTACATAATTGATGATCTGCAATAGTACTAAGATGACCACCATTCCAAACAAGGATGGAGTGAGAAGAAGCATTATTACTAGGGCAGCATGGTCACTGCCAACCAAAGAAAGGAGACATACAACTCCTAGATCAGCAATATCTTTCTTTTTTCAAATGCACATATGTAGATGTTTGAAACAAAATGTTGTCATGGTCAAGTATATTGTCTTTTTGAGTATAGGTAACTTAAGCTTTACATCCTCAATCACTAATTCCAATAACTTTTACAGCATCAGTAACATGCTCTGTGTTGAGGACTATTGGAGGTGAGAGCAGAAAAACTGGCCAAGATCTTTGGACTATGAATGTGCAAAGTAATCAAAGCTTGCAGTAGCCTTATCAACATTCCTTTCATCTGTCTGTGAGTATCTATTTCTTTATCCTCCTCAGCTGTTGTCATATATACAGAAGAACAACCCTCTCTAGTCTCTGGCATAAATCCTGCAGTCTAACTGATGTTGTCCCTCCCACAGAGCCAGCTTCATCTTTAATAACAAAGAAATTAAATAATTAACAGGACTACAACTATGTATCATGGCTAACTACACAGTGACACACAATGCCTATACAGCTATATTATATTATTGCATTTGCTTCCATAGAAAATTTCTTCATATCCTGCAGTCATCATAATAAACCTGGCCATGAAAAATACCTGCAAACCTAAATCTTATCATCACACTGCAGCCCAACAATATTGCACATACCTGTTGCTGTCTTTCCTTTGCTACCTCCTGATCCTGCCTCATCAGCATCACTGGACTGACTCTCTGTGGCTGCTAGTTGGAGCAGAACTATGAAACACAGACAGAAATTTTGTTCTTCCTGGGCATTCACAGCAAGTAGCCTTTCGGTTGCTTAACACTTGCATCATAAATTCACTAAACATTTTCCCTTTTTCAATAGACTATGTGTAGCATAATTTGTAAATCCTAAAGCTACCTATGACAGCTAGGTAGCAGCTACTCGTGTTGGCCACTTATTAGTTAAGTAACATTAACTGTGTCGTCAAGTGAAGCACTGCACATTAATGTCAGCTAGACCAATGTTTCTCAGGTTTTTATGGTTTTGGGATCCAGTTTAACCTTTTTAATTTCAACATCAACAAACAGGCAACAACTGAAGAGTGAAGGCTCCTACCAGTTGGTTAAAAAAGCATGAGTACAAGAGTGGGGAGAGATGCTCCTTTGTGAACTGAGTGCAGTTATAAATGGAGAAAAATATCACTCTGCACTGTCAATCACTTCAGTTAGCTGAAACAGCCACTCATGACCCACCGATGGCAACCAGCAATCTATCGAGAATCACTAGATACAGTGTATTAATAAAACTAGAAACTTAGTGAGGTTTAGACAATATGATAGGACTGTAAAGCCAATCACATTGGCTCCTTTACCTAGCGAGCTACTTTGTTGTCACGTAATGCTACTAAAGCCATGAACCAATGCAATGTTGTAAATTTAACAAATGACAACTTTCCTTGTCTGTTCTAAATAAAGCGGATACTTTCCTACATTACACTGCATCTTCCTCCAGCACAGTTTTTTTCACTTAATCCTTGTTTTCCCAGCACTACCTTTCTTTTTTTTTTTTTTTTTTTTAAACTTTGGTGTCCATTGTAAAATGACTAAATGCAATGAGCAGGTTAAGAAAATGGATGGAAGGATGGTTGGATAGTTTCAATTTTACTTCTGTGGGGTTGTACCATTTTTGCCATAGAAGGGGTACTTCCACCCAAATTAGGGTTATATCACTTGGGCAGGGGGCTGTTTTTTATAGATTTACTAAATGCATGTTAATACTTTTATGAGAATTTGTAAGTTTAAGGGTGTGCGTGGCAGCTCATCTGGCCCAGAAATGTCACTGGCCCACTGGGAAATCTCATGATGGCCACTTTGTTCCCGATTCCAAGACTATATTGACAAATATTTAACAACAAAAGCCAAGCATTTGAATTAAAATAATAACTACATGCTATTTAAAGTACACAAAAAGAAGCACATTTCAGGAGAATCACCACACTGTTTTTTCATCAGTTTATATCAACTACCCATTGTCACTTCTTAAGGAACTGGCCGCCAAGTCAGGAATATCTCAACCAAGCTTCACTCTATCATGCCTGCTGTGCTGAAAGCCATTAGCTGAGTGAAAAGGCGTTATATCCAGTTTTTGTCCTCATAGATAGATAGATAGATAGATAGATAGATAGATAGATAGATAGATAGATAGATAGATAGATAGATAGATAGATAGATAGATAGATAGATAGATAGATAGATAGATAGATAGATAGATAGATAGATAGATAGATAGATAGATAGATAGATAGATAGATAGAGATACTTTATTAATCCCAGGGGAAAATTCACATACTCCAGCAGCAAAAAATATTAAATTAAAGAGTAATAAAAAATGCAGGTAAAAAACAGACAATAACTTGAATAATGTTCAACGTTTACCCCCTCTGGTGGAATTGAAGAGTCGCATAGTTTGGGAGAGGAATGATCTTCTCAGTCTGTCAGTGGAGCAGGACAGTGACAGCAGTCTGTCGCTGAAACTGCTCCTCTGTCTGGAGATGACACTGTTTAATGGATGTAGTGGATTCTCTATAATTGATAGGAGCCTGCTGAGTGCCCGTTGCTCTGCTACAGATGTCAGCATGAGCAGAACATTTCTGCATAGTTCTATATATATTTGTAAATAAAACTGTGCTTTTTTAATTTGTGAACAGGAGATGCCAAAAGGTTTTGATAAATTAATTAGAAAGATCATTTATATTCTAAGCCAGGGGTGCCCACACTTTTTCGGCTTGCAAGCTACTTTTAAAATGACCAGGTCGAAACGACCTACCTACATTAAAAATGCTACATACAGTAATCCCTCGCTATATCGCGCTTTGCCTTTCGCGGCTTCACTCTATCGCGGATTTTATATGTAAGCATATTTAAATATATATCGCGGATTTTTTGCTGGTTCGCGGATTTCTGCAGACAATGGGTCTTTTAATTTCTGGTACATGCTTCCTCAGTTGGTTTGCCCAGTTGATTTCATACAAGGGACGCTATTGGCAGATGGCTGAGAAGCTACCCAACTTACTTTTCTTTCTCTCTTGCGCTGACATTCTCTGATCCTGACGTAGGGGGATTGAGCAGGGGGGCTGTTCGCACACCTAGACGATACGGACGCTTGTCTAAAAATGCTGAAAGGTTATCTTCACGTTGCTCCCTTCTGTGCAGCTGCTTCGCATACTTAAACGCTCGAAGGTCACGTATTGATTTTTGATTGTTTGTTTTTCTCTGCTCCTGATGGAGGGGGTGTGAGCTGCTGCCTTCAACAGCTTGGTGCCCCAGTGCTTCGCATACTTAAAAGCCAAACAGCCCTATTGATTTTTAACTGTTTGCTTTGTTCTCTCTCTCTCTCTCTCTCTCTCTGACACGCACTCCTTTGAAGATTTTGTTATGTTACAGCCTTATTCCAAAATGGATTAAATTCATTTTTTTCCTCAGAATTCTACACACAACACCCCATAATGACAACGTGAAAAAAGTTTACTTGAGATTTTTGCAAATTTATTAAAAATAAAAAAACTGAGAAAGCACATGTACATAAGTATTCACAGCCTTTGCCATGAAGCTCAAAATTGAGCTCAGGTGCATCCTGTTTCCCCTGATCATCCTTGAGATGTTTCTACAGCTTAATTGGAGTCCACCTATGGTAAATTCAGTTGACTGGACATGATTTGGAAAGGCACACACCTGTCTGTATAAGGTCCCACAGTTGACAGTTCATGTCAGAGCACAAACCAAGCATGAAGTCAAAGGAATTATCTGTAGACCTTCGAGACAACATTGTCTCGAGGCACAAATCTGGGGAAGGTTACAGAAAAATTTCTGCTGCTTTGAAGGTCCCAATGAGCACAGTGATCTCCATCATCCATAAGTGGAAGAAGTTCAAAACCACCAGGACTCTTCCTAGAGCTGGCCGGCCATCTAAACTGAGCGATCGGGGGAGAAGGGCCTTAGTCAGGGAGGTGACCAAGAACCCGATGGTCACTCTGTCAGAGCTCCAGAGGTCCTCTGTGGAGAGAGGAGAACCTTCCAGAAGGACAACCATCTCTGCAGCAATCCACCAATCAGGCCTGTATGGTAGAGTGGCCAGACGGAAGCCACTCCTTAGTAAAAGGCACATGGCAGCCCGCCTGGAGTTTGCCAAAAGGCACCTGAAGGACTCTCAGACCATGAGAAAGAAAATTCTCTGGTCTGATGAGACAAAGATTGAACTCTTTGGTGTGAATGCCAGGCGTCACGTTTGGAGGAAACCAGGCACCGCTCAGCACCAGGCCAATACCATCCCTACAGTGAAGCATGGTGGTGGCAGCATCATGCTGTGGGGATGTTTTTCAGTGGCAGGAACTGGGAGACTAGTCAGGATAAAGGGAAAGATGACTGCAGCAATGTACAGTGACATCCTGGATGAAAACCTGCTCCAGAGCACTCTTGACCTCAGACTGGGGCGATGGTTCATCTTTCAGCAGGACAACGACCCTAAGCACACAGCCGAGATATCAAAGCAGTGGCTTCAGGACAACTCTGTGAATGTCCTTGAGTGGTCCAGCCAGAGCCCAGACTTGAATCCGGTTGAACATCTCTGGAGAGATCTTAAAATGGCTGTGCACCGATGCTTCCCATCCAACCTGATGGAGCTTGAGAGGTGCTGCAAAGAGGAATGGGCGAAACTGGCCAAGGATAGGTGTGCCAAGTTTGTGGCATCATATTCAAAAAGACTTGAGTCTGTAATTGCTGCCAAAGGTGCATCAAGAAAGTATTGAGCAAAGGCTGTGAATACTTATGTACATGTGATTTCTCAGTTTTTTTATTTTTAATAAATTTGCAAAAACCTCAAGTAAACATTTTTCACATTGTCATTATGGGGTGTTGTGTGTAGAATTCTGAGGAAAAAAATGAATGTAATCCATTTTGGAATAAGGCTGTAACATAACAATATGTGGAAAAAGTGATGCGCTGTGAATACTTTCCGGATGCACTGTATATACTGAGTATACTTTATACATAAAATAAATGTTGTCATATCTTGCATAACTGAATAACCTTTATGGCACTATAAAAGTTCAATACATTTATGGTCACTACAGTATTTGGATTTAATAATCTTCATGTGGGAAAAGGCTGACTCGCATAAATAAGTAGAGCCGAATAATGCAGTCAAGGAGGTAGCACATTTCCTCATGTTTGGGTACTTTTCCTCTGTGAGTAAGTTCCAAAACTGTCCAAGAGCCCTGGACTTCAGCTGAATGTCATCCTGTAGTGTCAAAATCTCATCCTCCACTGTAGAGGAGTTTTAGTTGAAACAGTGTTGCAATTTTTGATGCGGGTGAATCACCCTCAACATCTTCCCTAAATGGATAGCACTTAAATGTAGCGATTGGCTCAAGTAAAGTTGAGTCTTGAAACCGTCTGTCAAAGTCTGAAAGGCAATTTTCAATCTGCTCTGTGTAGCGTATGCTGTCAAGTTGCGCACACATCTTCCATTGCGTCTCCAGCTCTGACGCGAGGTTTTGGATGTTCCCCAAATCAAGGAGCTGCAGCTATGAGGATGTATGTTGCATTTTTCGTTTGAAAGCATTAACTGAGCTAGTCATATTGACCAAGGTGTTCTCATTTCCTTGCTGCTGTAAATTAAGCTCATTCAACATGTTGGTCAGATCTGGAAAAAAATGCCAAGTCTAGCAGCCATTGATCGTTATTAAGTTGCTTGTATTCTGCATGTTTAATGACAAGGAGAAACTCCTTTTTCTCTGGCCAGGGGTCTTGAAATCTCAGCAGGAATTTCTCCCTAGCCATCTGTCTCAACAAAGGCCTCTTTTTATCATCTCTACATCTTGGAAGGACTTCTTATGCTTAATGATCAAGTGACTCACCCAGAACGATGCTTCTGTGTGTCTGCCTTTGCTTTAGAATTCAGCCGAGTGAAAAATGACGACTGTCCTATTAACTGTGATTTTAGTTCCCTCTCCTTTCTCTTTCTCAGATCACTTTTCGTAAGGAAGTCAGTTTCGTAGTGTTTATGAACAGTTCGAAAGTGCCTTTCCACATTTTCCTTCTTTGGAATAGCAATAATAGATTGACAGATCAGACAAACTCACTTCGATTGTGACATTGTGAGAAAAACAATCCTCTTCCAATTCCACATCCAGCCCATACCCTCCCCAAACAAATTTTTTTTTAAAATCCCTTCTTTAGTCAATATAAATTGGAAGGCTAACTAGATCACAGCCAGAGTTTTGCAGTAGTTTGTGCGTTTGATCGTGCGTAAAGATGACCAGTGTGTTAGAAGAAAAGAGATCTCAGACTGGCCGCCCTGTATGTCAATCAAGTGGCAAATGCCATAGGGAGGATATCTGATAGACTAACGTTTAAAAAAAATTTTTTTTTGAATGCAACGCGATCTACCTGCAATACCTTTGCGACCTACCGGGCAATCGAGATCGACACATTGGGCACCCCTGTACTAAGCACTAGCCTGAACCCTGAAGGCAGTAGAGGAGATAAGGACTTTGGATAAATTGTGGTTTATAATAAACAGCATCTTACATCATCTGCATGACACTTTGCTCGAAATGTACAGTGGCATAGTACACCATATATTCAAAAGCCTTTTTTTATCACCTGCTATTAGATGTTAGATGTCACAAAATTACCTTTAGACAATATGGTTAAACTAATAATATGTTAAATTTAGTTTATGGACATTTTTATTTATTTCTATTTATTTATTTTACTTTTCCACCTTACTTAAATTCTGTTTATTTTTTTGTGTGACAGCTACTATAACATAAGAAATTGCCTTTGGCATCAATAAAGTCAATTCCAAAAACGAACAACACACAAATTTATGCTAGATTACATTGATCTTTTTTCTCATGCACAAAAAGAAACACCATGGTTTCTACTTCCTTCATTCTTATCTAAAGAATTAACCAGGAAACATTATTTGTTCTGGACTGGCTTTAAAAACATTCTAGTCAGAATAGTCAACTGGTTAGATGAGAGAATTTATTAGCTAGTAATAAAGGTTCTACTAGAGCTGATTTCTTCACAGCTACTCTGCACTAGTTCACCCCTTACATGCAACTGGGGTGTGTGTGTGTGTGTTTGAGAAGCTGCCTCGATCTTTCTTACTGAATCTAGGAAGAGAAATTTATAACAGCTAAAAACTTATACTTCACATAGGTTATTACTCTTCAGTTACAGTAATATCAATAACCAGAACACATTAGCTGGCTTTATCCTAACTAACAAGTTACAGGTATTAATCATCTGAACACAGTATAGCATCAGTGCATGTAGTATCCATGGTCCCTATTGGCAATAGAGCCTGACCTATTAAGAAAAATACCAGTTAAACCAATAAAGTTTTATTTTTCAGCCTTATCTCCATGTTAACATAAACAAAGATTTTCTACATCATTCAAATAAAAACGTTTGTTTTGCTTGTGCAACCACTTTTTTCAGATGATTTGATATCTTCATCATTGGCACAGTACATCTCATAGTGTTAACAATTCAGGGAAACAGGTAGTGGTCACATAACAGAGAATACTAGAAAGAGTGTCATCTTTTCTAAATCCATGGTTTGTCACACATGTGAGCATGGGAGGCAGCTAAAGGGCTCAAATGAAGGTAATTCCATGCACCCTTTTGCTCTGCCCTTTCTTAAGCAGATCAGTTACAGGGAATTCACATAGCCCCGATGGCATCACTTCCGTTTCCAGGACCTGATGATGTTGCTTCCGGTCAAGGGTCCGATGACATCACTTCCAGTTCTGACCTGATGACCTAATTTCTGGTTCCAACTCTGCTGACCTCACTATAAAACCACCATTTTATTTCATACAAGTCAGTTCTGTTTTGACCACAGTGTGACAACAACTGCTTGAATCCTTAGTATTTGTCAAACTCAACCTACATTATATGGGGTGGGTACCCCAAACCTTTTTGTGGCGCTTGCCTTTTCATTTGACAACTAATGTAGTCAGCAAGATGAATAGCTCCATGATGTACCAGGAGCAGGAACTGAAGCATATCCTGGAGGATCCAACTTCTGCTAACATCCAGGTCAGAAAGTACCATACCCCAGTTTCCGAGTAGCAGATGCGTCCTGAAATTTAGAAAGACCAGGTGCAAACTCTGTCCCCAGTACACATAACCGGGTAAAATAGATACCATGGGAAGTGTGCGGGATGGACTAACAGGATTGGGCTGGTCCAGATGGGGGAGGCTCAAGGAGCCTATTATGCACTCTAAGAGGAGAGGGCCACCCTCCCCACAAAGGCAGAGACCTTTGCTAAATATGGGGGAGCCCCAGACCAGCAGGTGAAGTTATGGCAGTGGAGATTTGACACAGAGAGGGCAACCCACTTACAGGCATTCTCGGTATAGGCAAAGGCCAGATGAGAGCAACACCCGCCAAGTAGTAGAGCAAATCGCCTGCTATTTTTTGTTAAAGGCCCTCCCAGAATATATTACCCAGCAGGTCTGGAAACAACCGTTTAATAATATGATCAACCTAATCACGATCATTAAAGAGCTTAGGGTGGCTTCGTAATCTGGGAGGGCAAAACCATCCCTTAATCAAACCCGGACAAAGCATGCCCCAAATTACAGGCCCAACCATCCCCGGATTAGTAGGCACACTATCTACTGGGTGACAAGGGGAAATGCAGACAGACAGGGGAGGAAGAGTGTTGTGCACTTACGAATTCCCAGATATTTCCATATACAGGAGCGGTAATTGTTAATGGACATAAAACCACGGCCTTGCTCGACACCAGCAGCAACATCTCCATCGTGGCTCGACAATATGTGTTACAGCAACAGTAGCTAAAAATTTTGACCAGTCTAACCTTCATCCACGAAGAAACCCGCTGGTACAAGTCTGCCTCATGTTTTGCCAATTATGAAGGATTGCAAAAAAGTTTGACCATAGTGGTCTCTCCAAACCCACCATTCCCGGTGATTCTGGAGCGGGACTGGTCTAAAAGTAAAAGTGGTTTCACACCATCCACTCCTAAACCAATTTTGGGCCTAGTAATGGGCAGAGAAAACACGTCCCAAGCTGCCTCCACTGCATGTAAACAGCCGACGGAGAGAGAAGATGTAGCAACTCAGTGTGACGTGGTGATCCCCAGGCTGTCCCAGACTTAAACGTAATCACCAGTCACCTCGGTGGTACTGAATGAAACCGAACCCCTTGAGGTCATCCCTGACCCACTCTCCCAGCTACAGTACATTATCAGTTCAGAGAAACACCGGCTTCAATTAAAAGGGAACAATGGAATGAAAATTCCCTTAAATTTGCAAAAAAATTATGTAGTTCTTGTCAATGGCCAACACACACATCACCCCATGCCACAGGGCCCTCACTTTGTCTTAGAAAATTACCTTTTGTATCAGGCAGCAGAGCATGAAGGAGAGGTGCGGAAGTTGCTGCTAGAATTAGCACACACCCACATCCTACGAGGCCATTTGGGCACCAAAAGGACTCTTGAACAGATAAAGCTTTGATTTTATTGGGCAGAAATTAATAAGGAGGTTCTTCGCTTTTGCACGTCCGGAGTGTCAATTGCGCCAAATTCCTAGGAGAGCTCATGCTTCTCTGGTTCCCATTCCCCTTATTGATGTCCCATTTGAAAGAATTGAGGTCAAAACTTAGTAGGACCCCTGGAACGCTCAGCTAGAGCACAAAAATATATTTTAGTCCTAGTCGATTATGCTACCTGGTATCCGTTGTGCACATCTATTCATAAAGCCAGCTCAAGGGTCAGGGGTCTTTGCGCGAGTCGACATCCCTAAAGAAGTCCTGACAGACCAAGGGACGCCTTTCACCTCAGAGACGTTCAAGGAAACAGTGAAGTTACTTAAAATAAAGCATCTAAAGACCATGGTATATCATCCTCAAACCAATGGTCTAGTGGAGAGGTTTGATCAAACTCTCAAGCAAATGCTTTGTAAGGTGGTCAGAGAGGATTGGAGGAACTGGGATAATATAACTTCAGTTCAGATTTGAATCCCAAACACAGACAGGAGCTGGAGCTAGTTATCCTGTCTGTCCTGGAGGTAGTGAGAGAAAAGCCTGGAAGGACGTCTGTCACTGTCCACAACACCGTGACAGAACCCGGGGTTATAGTTCGAGAACACACATATCACCTATCCAAGACAAAAGGAGCTGAAGTGGAACTTGAGATCAAGCGCATGCTGGAACAAAGAGTAACAGAAGAAAGTAATAGTCCCTGGTCCAGCCCTATCTTCTTGGTCGCTAAGCCTGACAGGAGTTGGAGGTTTTGCAATGACATCCGTCGACTTAATCAAGTCTCCCACATTGATGCCGATCCGATGCCACAAGTAGATGACCTCCTCGAGAGACTAGGACAGGCTAAATATTTGACCACTCTTGAAATGACGAAGGGGTACTGGAAGATTCCTTTAACAAACACCAAAAAAGTTAAGACTGCATTTAGCACCCTTAGCGGTCACTGGTCACTGGTATCGTGTCCTTCCATTTGGTTAAATGGGGCACCAGCAACCTTCCAGCATCTGGTAGATAAAGTGCTCTGACCTCATAGCTCATATAGTGCTGCCTACTTGAATGACATGGTTATCGATTTCAGCACATGGGAGGAACACCTACGGCAGGTCCAAGTGGTATTACAACTACAAGGTGAGGCTGGACTTCAGATTAATCCCATGAAATGCTTCTTTGGATTGAACAAAGCCAAATATTTAGGCTACCTGGTGGGACAGGGTATCATGAGGCCACAGTGCTCCAAACTTGATGCCATATTAAAATGGCCCAGTCCAAGGACCAAGTGGCAAGTCCAAACCTTTCTTGGCTTAGCAGGTTACTACCGCCGTTTTGTACCCTGATTTTCTAAGAGAGCGGCGCCCTTGATTGATTTGAAAAGAAGAGTGGTCAAACAATGTGGTACGGAATGTTCCTGTGCCGGAAACGGGAAACCAGGTATGCGGCGGTGGAACGGGAAGCCTTGGGGAAATGGGCAATTGCACAGCTGAGGTACTACCTCTTGGGCCATGACTTCGTCCTTGTTACAGATCATGCACCTTTACAGTGGATGGCCCTGCACAAGGTGATTTCTTGACCTACAGCCTAATAAGTTTTCACTCATTCATCAATGAGGCAGCTAAAGGGCTGAAATAAGGGTAATTCCAGGCCAGACCAGGAGGGGCGGAGTGCACTAACCTTTTTTCTCTTTCTTCTGCAGACCAGTTACGGGGAACTCCGCCTGGCCCTCATACTGACACTTCTGGTTCCAGGCCTGATGACATCACTTCTGGTTCCAACCCCAATGACCTAATTTCCGGTTCCGACTCTGCTGACCTCACTCCCTCTGCCTTATCATAAAACTGCCATTTTGTTTCATACAAGTTAGTTGTTTTGAAATCGGTGTGATCACAACTGCTTGAATCTTTTGCATTTGTCGAACTTAACCTACATTATACTGGGAGCACTGACTTAGACCTTGAATTATTTTTGTGATGGAGAATCACCGTGCTTCAATTGTTTTGACTGTTGCTTGAACACTTGGTCATAAAACACTTCCTAAATTGCTACTAGTAGAAATTCATTAGCATGAGATTCTTTGAAAATTAGTTCTGAGAATCCTTCAATTCAGTAGTCAACATTCTGAGAGCAAAACATACACAGACTCTGCTCTTGTTTAATTGTTCATGAATGACTGCAATCAAAAATTATGATTGTGTCTTTCTAGGACAAGAGTGTAAATCAGTGTAGAATGTAAATCAGTACCTTTAAATTTAAAATCATTTTCTTCATCTGAAAATGAAAGGAATGACAACTCAAAAAATAGCACTAAGCTAACTAAGTCATTTTTACCTGCAGACAAACACTTGCACTACACAGTTATTGTCCACCCTTAAGATAAGAAAATGCAAATAATTATTATTCATTAGTCCAGCTCCAATTCAAATATGCAAATGATCAGGGAAACTATAATTATGCTTTGTGTTGCCAAGACTGTAAAGTGGTGCCAACTATGCTGTTGCAAACCATGCTTTGTTTACAAAAGAATTCACTACTTTTAAAAATGGCCAAGACCATGGTAACATTCATTACAGTTGTTCATTTCTTTCTGTGGGGAAATAGGTGTCTATGAGTCTCTCTCGCTTATACCACAAAGATTTCACAGCTATTGTGCTAATGGATAATTTAGCTTATCTCTGATTTCTTGGGGGAGCTTCCTTCAGAATAAAAAAACAGAATTATTAATAGTACTAACTGGCTTGCTCTATGCAGCTACCCTTCAGAAATATAGTCAACTCTAGAATTATTGGCACCCTAAAGGAAATGGGTAAAAGCAAACATATAAAATAAGAAATACATATAATGATTACTCAATGATGAGTATTCCTCAAAATCTGTGAAGTAACTGCTTATCATTCTTCTAATAAAAATCATTCCTAAAATCAACATTGTTTTATTTTTTGTTGAGAATACAGTAATCCCTCGCTATATCGCGCATCGACTTTCGCGGCTTCACTCTATCGCAGATTTTATATGTAAGCATATTTAAATATATATTGTGGATTTTTCGCTGGTTCGTGGGTTTCAGTGGACAATGGGTCTTTTAATTTCTGGTACATGCTTCCTCAGTTGGTTTGCCCAGTTGATTTCATACAAGGGACGCTATTGGCAGATGTCTGAGAAGCTACCCAATCAGAGCATGTATTACGTATTAAATAAAACTCCTCAAATATATTGTGAGCACGGGGGCTATTCGTACCCCTAGAGGATACGGCCGCTCCTCAAAAAACGCTGAAAGACTACCTTCACATTGCTCCCTTCCTTGCTGGGCTTACTTGTGGTTGCTTTGTTGCGTGATATGCTTCCCGCACGGTGCTTCACATACTTAAAAGCTCAAACAGCACCTATTGATTTTTGATTGTTTGCTTTTCTCTCTCTCTCTTGCTCTGACATTCTCTGCTCCTGACGGAGGGGGTGTGAGCAGGGGCGCTGTTTGCACCCCTACAGGTTACGGACGCTCGTCTAAAGCTGAAAGACTACCATTGCTCCCTTCTTTGCTGGGCTTCCTTGCAGCTGCTTTGTCAAGCGACATGCTTCCCGCATGGTGCTTCGCATACTTAAAAGCTCAAACAGCACTGATCGATTTTAGATTGTTTGCTTTTCTCTCTCTCTCTCTGACATTCATACTTAAAAGCCCAAACAGCACCTATTGATTTTTGATTGTTTGCTTTTCTTTCTCTCTCTCTCTCCAACATTCTCTGCTCCTGACATGCACTCATTTGAAGAGGAAGATATGTTTGCATTCTTTTAATTGTAAGACGGAACTGTCATCTCTGTCTTGTCATGGAGCACGTTTAAACTTTTGAAAAAGAGACAAATGTTTGTTTGCACTGTTTGAATAAAGTTCCTGTCTCTCTACAACCTCCTGTGTTTCTGTGAAAATCTGTGACCCAAGCATGACAATATAAAAATAACCATATAAACATATGGTTTCCACTTCGCGGATTTTCACCTTTCGCGGGGGGTTCTGGAACGCAGCCCCTGCGATCAAGGAGGGATCACTGTACTGTATTCTCTCAATGGCATATGGGGCACAATTATTAGAATACCTTAAATAAAACCAAATAAAAGAGCATCTTACCCAGGAACTCTCTTACTGTCTATGACCATTTCCTGTTTCCCTGGGGTATAAATATGAGGTTGCACAAATGTAAAATCCTTTTATTATCCATCAACACGGGTATTTTCAAAAAGCTTTCCACTCAGAAGACACTAAAGGTTGTTCACATGCACAAGTTAGGCAACAGTTATAAAAAAAATCATAAGCAGCTGAAAATACTGTTATTCACTATCAGGCTAACAAAAAAAAAGAATTAGAAGTATGACAAAGCCAAAAATTTGTTAGGAAGAAGATGTGTCAGCATACTGCCCCCATGCAAAGTGATATGGATAGTACGATGGGAAAAGAAAAACTACAGTATGTTTAAGAACAACACACAAAATGCCATGCATCGATAAAACTACAAATGGAACCATTTGTTGTGGTCAGATGAGACAAAAAATTAATTTCTTTCTCATACACACCATCATCATTCTTGGCACAAAAAAAGCACAGCGTGCAAAGTAAAAAATCCGACAGCCATAAATGGTGGATCATTTTTGCTTTGAGTCTGTTTTGCTGCAGGTGTTTGAAGAGTTCTTGTGAAGATTAATGGAAGAATGAATACCACTATACCAGGAAATCTTAGCCAAATATCTAGCTGCCTCTGCCAGAATGCTAAAAATGTGTCGTTGTTGGACCTTAAAACAAAACAGTGGCTCCCAAACACTTATCAAATTCAATACAGAAACAGTTGCAAGTATACAAAATGAAAGTTTTGCATGGCCATCTCAGTTTCCAAGTTTGGACCAAACTGGAGATTTGGAATGTGATTTGAAGAGTAAGTTAAATAAGCACAAACTCAAGAATGTTAAAAACTGGAAATGTTCTGCATACTGTAGAGCAGTGGTTGAAGATTCCTTTAGAAGTGACAGGGAAGGCTTCACTTAATATTAATCATGGGAGTGCCAATATTTCTGAAAGCTTCATTTGCAATGAAACATTTGTTATTACAATGAATTTTTTGTTAAAAAAGTTAAACTAAAATAAAAGATAAGGCTTACCCATTTATTCAAGCCCAAAATATCACTGACTGCATGTGCAGCTTCATTCATTTTCATGAGGGGTGCCAATATTCCTGGAGTTGTTTTTATTTAATGAGACAAACAAACTGATCACCAAATTAAATAAAAATACTACACAGCCAAACACAATTTAGCTGAAGCTTTCAAAAGAAAAAAGTGCTTTGGAAAACTGATGCCTCTTTAGGTATTATTAGCAAATGTTTGAGTCATAAATTTAAAATTACCCAAGATGTTGAAAAAGATTTTTTTTTTTTTTAAGAACATTCCAACATTGGAACAATCTAGACGAGAACAGGCCATTCAACCTATCCAAAGCCCGCCAGTCCTAACCACTTATTTCTTCCAAAAAAACATCAAGTCAAGTTTTGAAAGTCTACCACACTACTTGGTAGATTATTTCAAGTGTCTATCATTCTTTGTGTAAAGAAAAACTTCCTAATGTTTGTGTGAAATTTACCCTTAACAATTTTACAACTGTGTCCCTGTGTTCTTGATGAACTCATTTTAAAATAACAGTCGTGATCCACTGCACTAATTCCCTTCATAATTTTAAACACTTCAGTCATGTCACCTCTTAATCTTCTTTTGCTTAAACTATATAGGCTCATCTCTTTTAATCTTTCCCCATAATGTATCCCCTATAGCCCTGGAATCAGCATAGTTGCTCTTCTCTGGACCTTTTCTAGTGCTGCTATGTCCTTTTTGTAGCCTGGAGACCAAAACTGCACACTGTACTCAAGGTGAGGCCTTACCAGTGCATTATAAAGTTTTAGCATAACCTCCTTGAACTTGTACTTCACACATCATGCTATATAACCTAACATTCTGTTTGCCTTCTTAATGGTATCTGAACACTGTCGGGAAGTCGATAGCTTAGAGTTCACTATGACTCCTAAATCCTTTTCATAAACTGTACTCTCGATTTTCCGACCGCCCATTGTGTATTCAAACCTAACATTTTTACGTCCTATGTGTAATACTTTACATTTACTGACACTAAATTTCATCTGCCACAAATCTGCCCAAGCCTGTATGCTATCCAAGTCCTTCTGTAATGATATACAGTAATCCCTCCTCCATCGCGGGGGTTGCGTTCCAGACCCCCCCGCGAAAGGTGAAAATCCGCAAAGTAGAAACCATATGTTTATATGGTTATTTTTATATTGTCATGCTTGGGTCACAGATTTGCACAGAAACACAGGAAGTTGTAGAGAGACAGGAACTTTATTCAAACACTGCAAACAAACATTTGTCTCTTTTTCAAAAGTTTAAACTGTGCTCCATGACAAGACAGAGATGACAGTTCCGTCTCACAATTAAAAGAATGCAAACATATCTTCCTCTTCAAAGGAGTGCGTGTCAGGAGCAGATAATGTCAGAGAGATAGAGAAAAGCAAACAAATCAATAGGGCTGTTTGGCTTTTAAGTATGCGAAGCACAGCGGCACAAAGCAATTGAAGGCGGCAGCTCACACCCCCTCCATCAGGAGCAGAGAAAGAGAGAGAGAGACAGATAAAAACAAACAATCAAAAATCAATACGTGCCCTTCATGCTTTTAAGTATGCGAAGCACCGTGCAGCATGTCGCTTCACGAAGCAGCTGCGCAGAAGGGAGCAAAGTGAAGATAATCTTTCAGCATTTTTTGACGAGCGTCCGTATCGTCTAGGTGTGCGAACAGCCCCCTTGCTCAATCCCCCTACGTCAGGATCAGAGAAAGTCAGCGCAAGAGAGAGAGAGAGAAAAGTAAGTTGGGTAGCTTCTCAGCCATCTGCCAATAGCATCCCTTGTATGAAATCAACTGGGCAAACCAACTGAGGAAGCATGTACCAGAAATTAAAAGACCCATTGTCCGCAGAAATCCGCGAACCAGCAAAAAATCCGCAATATATATTTAAATATGCTTACATATAAAATCCGCGATAGAGTGAAGCCGTGAAAGGCGAAGCGCGATATAGCGAGGGATTACTGTAACAGATTACAAATTATCTGCAAATACACCTATCTTGGTATCATCTGCAAACTTAACCAGCTTCCAGTGATATTTCAGTTCTGATATTAATTGTAGTTTTAGTTTTTATTTTTTTTATAAAATTAATTTTTTATTTTTATTTCCTTCTAGTTTTCATTGTAGTAGTTTTTTATTTTTATTTAGTTCTGTGTTTAAAATTTTAGTTTTCATTTTCTTTAGTTCTGGCTTTTTTACATAATATTAGTACAATTTTAGTTTTTTTTCTGTCGCAAGACCACAAATGCTGGTGTACACCTTGTAAAAATATCAACATATACTAAATTACCAGTGGGCTGTAAAACACTATTTACTGAGAAAACTTCTTGGGGAACCAAAGCCAAAATTATAGAAGAAATAACTGAATTGTTTTACATTAGTGTTTCAGAGTTCAATTCAATTAAGTGCTACTGGAAGTACTGTGGCCTCAGCATGGTAAGCCATGATGCTGCTATTAAAGTGATTATTCCTTTTAGCTTCATGTACCTGCATAAGCCAAGACTTGCTGCCATGACAGCCCTAAAAACTAAATAGAGGTACAGGGTAACCCTCGAAAATAACTTATGTGTGTGCCTGTCAAAGATTTCCCTATGTATTGATCTCTATGTATTGAGCAGGCACCAAAAGTAGCAATAACTGAATGTAAAACATACAGACCAATAATAATACCCTAATTAAACATGCTCTTTTTTTTTTTTTTTAACATGCCAGCGCTGCTTAAGATTTCCACCTTTTTTCATTTCATTTGACCTTGATGATGGATTCCACATTCAGAGCACTGAAAGTGCTACATGAATGAGGAACTGCCTACTTTGGAGATGTAGAAAGCACTGTCGCTACCCGATCTGCGGTGCCTACCCGATTTGTGCGCGCATGCACACGCATGCGCAGAGCTTAACTATTACGACCCTGCACGATCAGCGTTTTTTTTTACTTTGCGACACAAGTCCCATTCCGATTTGTCTCGCGCACGCGCTCTCTGCTTAATTAAAATTCATTTCACGACGCTGCCCGATTTGTTCTGCGCATGTCGAATGTTTTACGACACACGAGAAAAAAAGTTACCGCGGGATTTTAATTTCTCGGTCTGCATTAACAAATAGAACTTCCGCCATTCGAGTGAGAAGGAGAAAGAAGAACGCTGTAAAGAATAGGAGCATATTGAATTTTTCTCCTGGCAGAAGAATATTTTTCACTTTTTGAAAAAAGGAAGACTTTTCAATTTTACAACGACTTGAAAGAATATCTTTTACGGGAAGAATTTAGCAACAATTTAACGGTCAGAGAGCGAAGTGAAATACGACATGTGTCCGTGAATTTTATGATTAAAGGTACTGTATGTAACGTTTATTGAATGCTTTTCAGTTTTTGAGAATACAGTATATACTGTAATATAATCTAGATATATTTAGGATTATCTGACGTTATGTTTAATAATTGGAATATTACAAAATAAACCGTTTTAAATAGGATGGTGATTTCAATGAACGCGCATGAATATTTTGAAATATGCAAAACTTTTAATAAATTGTGTTATTAAAAAAACTGCTCAGGTGGACTTTCCTGTTATTTACTGATTTACACTTGATTAATGGATTAGTAGGTTTTCTCTTTTTGGGAATATGAAAATCTGAACTGCCTAGATGTATCTCAGATCAGGTGTCTAAATTTTACAATTCTTTTAAAGAGAGAAGTAAATTGGTATCCACTAACGAATGTTAAAATGTGTTTTTTCTTATGCAACTATGCAATTTTTTTCTCCCCAACATTAGACCCCAATATTTTAGTCTGTGTGGAATCCTCGCAATCCCAGTAACTGTTGTTTTTCTCATTGTATGAGTTTCAATAGAAACAAAACCAGGCTGTTTCATTTGCAAAATAAAGCACACATTCTTAGGGGTATTATGCTTTGTTACTGGGTAATTAGTGTATGCCTTAAATTATAATGTGATGTGGTCATATTTCAGTTACATGCAAGCAACTTTTGTATTCTGTTCTTTCTTAATTTTGGATAGTCCTTCATCCATGCCCTGGCTGCTCTACAGGGTGTATCAGGACAGGAGGCAGAAGACTTATTTCTTGGTGGCCCAGAATACAGTATCAGGTAAAAGTCAAGTCTATGAATGTTTGAAGTAAGTGTTTAAATATTTCTTGTTTATTATTTTTATATTTTACTTGCCTTAGCGAAGTGGAAGAATTTAACCGAAAGATAGGGCAGCAGTTAAAGAAGAAAGGAATGCTATGATATCTGTTGGAATAGAAGATGATGCTACTGCCCAGTGCTTCCAGAATCCTTCATTTGAGTCTTGGGTCTGAATCTACTGCATCATTGCCAAGTATTCTGGGGTAATGTATCTTGTTTTGTTTACATTTTGTTTTTCTCCATATTCCAAGCTCATTTACTTGACCTTAGCTTTAATAAACTGGATGGCTGTCTCCTTCACAATTGATTTTAAAGTACTATACTATTCATTACATAAAAAGCTCTGAACAATTTAGTCCCTTCCTGTATTTGGTACTGTCTCTCCCCCAACACTCCTCAGTGTAATCTTTAATCCACAACCACTAATTTGCTTATGAAAGAGCTGGTGAAGCAGCTTGCACATGTATACCAAAAATATAGAATGCCGGCTATAAATGAAAAACCTTTCAAAATACTTTTAAAACTCCATTTTTAAACTTCACCTCTGCTTAATTCCCACTTCTATCAGTTTATGATTTACTTCTGGTTTATGAATGGAACTGCATACACTTTGAAAGATTTACACCAGATAATAACCATTGTTTTTTTTTTTTTTTGCTGTTTTCTTTTTTTTGTCCAGTGATGCCCTTTGCCATGCACCCTGGTCAAGTCTTGTGCAACTGACTGTGGTGCTGAAGAGAGAAGATTTCTGAAGACCCTCTTGAAATGGAGCTGCAATTGGATTAACACTACAACAGTATGCTTGCTGAGAATGTCCACAGGGGCCTGGGGAGGCTGTGACCTTGTGACCCTGAGACGTTGTTTTACCAATCATCCTGACCAACTAGACTTTTTTGTGTTCTTCAACAGGGCCATCTGACCATCAGATATATTTAAGGAGAAGGACCTTTCAATTTTCCTCTTGTGTACTTTTTAATTGTATATATATTTTTTCGTTTTTATAAAGTTGTATTTGTTAAGCAGTTTGGGCTTTATTAGTATTAAAATATGTTAGAGAAGTTATTTGTGGAATAATTTTAATGCTCTGGGTAAAATATGTTAAAGCTATGTGGTGATTTTTTACAATTTTTTTTTTTGTACATTTGACATGGTTTTTTTAGGTGCATTGTTCTCACATTGTTCACTTTTGTTGTTCTCATAACATTTATTCAATAAAATTTGCATGAAAAGTGTTTTTCCTTTTTCATTATTCAGTTATTAACTCACATTTAAGACACTATATGGGTGAATAAAAGCCATTTAAATTTGAGTACAAGACGAGCAATAGTATCACAGAAGATGGTGCTGGGGTTGTGCTTTATGTAGGTTAGACATGAAATGAAGATTTCTTTTTCTTGAAAAGACTGTTTATGTAATCCACTAGTATCACCGCAACAGAGTTTTGTAAACCATGATGCCCTATGACATGTGTATTTCATTAAAAATATGTAAAGTTATTTTTAAAGAGTTTTTCCAGGGATGAAAAGTGCATTTTTACATATATACACACTTATTTTGGCTAACTGCATGAAAGCCTGGTACAACAGCTGCACCAAACCTGCCAAAAAAGCCCAGTAGTGGATCATAAAAACATCACAAGACATTCAATGGAACTGAACTGCCATCACTTGATCATTGATACAAGATTCCCTGTGTAAGAAGGGCTAAAAACATCATCAAGGAGAACACACATCTTGGACAGAACTTGTTTGAGCTTCTCCCATCTGGCAGGCATTTCAGATATATAAATGCAAAGAATTATTATTATCAATCTGTATGCTACAAATAGACAAAAAAAAAAACTTTTTTCTAACTGCTATAAACTTATTGAACTCGCATATCTCCTCAATCTGAAATCGTTTTCATTATTCATGTACAATTAATGTAGGTAGTGTAGGTAATGTGTAATCTGTACTGCTGTGCATTTATGCAATAATAATCCATCCTGGTTACTTTAACATTATATATGGCATCTTGCCAATATTTTGAACATATTTTGTATGATTACTCAGTTTTTAGTTCATACTTTATTTATTTATTATATTGTTATATATCTGAACTATTTCACATTGGAATTTAAATGCAACGTGAAGTTGACACGAGTAATTTCGTTGCGTTACTCAATGACAATAAAGTACTTGAAAACATCTATTTTTAAAACTGTCATTTATTTCTTATATGTAGACTATAATAACATATGCAATGGTTAAATACTTCTTTGTACAATGGGAACTGAAAAAAGAAGTGCTATGTAAACTAAACGAAGCAATCTCAGTGATAAACAATTAACGTTTATAACGAGGAGTACTACAAGCTTAATTCAGCCCTGAAAACAGAATGTACAATGAATATTTAATAATATTATCATTATGGTCAACTACTACAGCATTTAAACGAAAATACTGTACTGCCCGTTGTGTATCGACATGCGCAGTTGAGAGCGATCCGTGCCGTAAAGCGAAATGTTTAGTATATATTTTTTTTATTATTAAGCGCATGCGAAGTGTGTTATTGCATACGTATTGAACGAAAACGTCATCACTTACTTTACAGTGCTGCCCAATCTGTTTAACGCATGCGTGAACGCTTTACGGCATACTAGGCTTTCAATACACCTGCGCGCGCATATCTGGTAGGCACGCAGATCGGGTAGCCACAAGCACATCTGCTGACGATACAAAATGTTTCATATACCACGGGCCATCTTCTTTTTCCAGATCTTACCCAGCAACATCAATTCCGCAAAGGAGGATTCGGCAGATGGTACAAAAATTAAGGCCAGCACACATCTGTTTTACCACTGCTCCCATCCACAGCTGATTTTTAGAGCGTCAGTACCACAAACAGAGGCCCAAGGTCAGGTGACTTCCACCTCCCTGGGCCAACCTTGGTTTGAAGATCTTATCTCTCCTACCTTGCCAACTAGATGTCAATGCATACAGTAAGTAATATCCAACATTTGCTTTCTGTAACCTGAACTTTAGATATTCTGATCACAAGATTTTTTGTGTCCTGCTTTCCCACCACTTTTATTTTGGACACTGCAAGAAAAACTCTGTCAACCTTCAAAAGACACAGGAGCACTGGGTCTGTAGTGTTGCACGCTGGCAATAAGGATATTTATCAATGACAATAAGATGTGTTGAAAATGTGTTTCTCATTCGCAGAGAAGGCAATCACTATATCTAGACCCCTCCCTAAAATAAGATGACTGTAAGAAGCTTAAAGCAGAATTTTGTTCCTGAACAACTGTCTGAAATCCTTCAGCGGGAAACACAGCATTGCCTCTTTCACCTAAGTAGGAAAGACTTGAGTAACATCAGCAACTTAATAAAGTTGTCATTCTTATCTAACTAAACATATAATTGCAGTCATCAGCATATTATTAAAATATGATGAATATACAGGAGACTTAACTAAAAAAGTACATTAATAATAATAATAATAATTTTATAGCACATTTCCCCTGCTCAAGGCACTTCACATATTCTCAGAAAGAACAGCAGGGTATATGTAACCTTGGATACAAATATTTCACTAAAAAGATAATTACAGGACATACAATGCATTGAATAGAAGACACGCCAAAAAAACAGAGTAAAATACCAAATTCAATACTAGAAGAAAAGCCTGGACAAATAACATAATTTGTGATATAACATACAGACAACTTATCCTGAACATCTGGACAGAGAGGTAAACTGAACAAAGGGCAGAATGTTAAGTTAAAAGCCTTTCTAAACAGATGAGATTTAAGTTGTTTCTTAAAAGAATGAATGGAGTAAGCTGATCTAATTAATTTATGGCATTCATTCCAAAGTCTGGGCGCCATACAGCTAAAGGCCCCATCACCCACAGAGTGCAGGTTAGTGTGAAGCACAACAAGATTGCCAGAATCAGAGGACTGTAGTGGGCAAATAGGAGCACAGTGATAGTCTGGTGCAAGTCCTTTTAAATCTTTTTAGGTTACTAATAGAATTTTGTATTGAATCATGTAAGACACAGGGAGACAGTGAAAGTGAAGCAGGATGGGTGTTATGTGTTCACAGTTGATGGTTTGTGTAAAGAATGCAGCAAAGTTTTGAATCAACTGGAGCTGTGATTTGAATGGGCACCTGCCAGTAGGCACTTACAATAATTGATTCAGAATGTGATGAAAGCATGGACAAGTTTCTCAGCATTAGAAAAGGAGAAGAATGAACAAACACATGATATGTTACAGAGGTGGAAGTAAGAAAGTTTTTTAATATGGTTTATGTATGTGGAATAAGAAAGGGAGGAATCAAAATGACATCAGCATTCCTTGCATTAGAAGAAGGTCTGATGAGATCATTGTAAGTAGTGACTGAAAAAGAAACTTATTTTCTTAAGTTGCATTTTAGTACTAATTTGCAGGAGTTCAGTTTTTTTGCAATTTATTTTTATGTTCCATTCAGGGCTTAATTTCACAGAAGCAAGCTGTGAGCTGAAAAAGTCCTGATGAAGGTTCCCTTTTAAGATTGAAACAGAATTTGAGTATCAGAGAATTTTGAGAATTTGAATTGAGTATCACCTGTATAAAAAAGATAACCCAGTCCAAAGCTACGAATAATATGGCCAAGGAGAAGCATGTAGATACAGAAGAGCAGAGGGCCAAGGACAGAGCCCTGAGGAACTTGTGTGACCAGCACTTTGACTAACAAAGTCTAGCCTATCAGTCAGATTAGACCTAAACCACTGGTGGGCAGTGCCTGACATACCCAGAATGTTCTCCATTTTGAACAGTAGAATGTCATATTCGACAGTGTCAAATGTTGCACTGGGGTCTAACAGAATTAATATGTAGGTTTGTCCAGAGTCTGCTGCCATAAACAAATCATTTGTTACCCAAACCAGAACAGTGTCACAGCTGTGCTGCGCTCTGAAACCAAAAATGAAAGGGTTCCATCAATTTATTAGAAATTAAGTAATTGTTGAGATAGGAGGCTAGAACACACTCAAGAACTTTTGACAGACAAGGTAAGTGAGAAATAGACAAAATAGTCAAGACCAGACGATTTTATGGGGTTACAGAAGTGATTTTAAAAGTGGCTAGCATAAAGTCAATGTCAAAGGATGTATTTATTATTGTTGTAACAGTCAGGATTATGGTGTGAAAGCAGGATTTAAGAAGTGTGGTGGGGATGGGGTCCAGTACGCAAGTAGTCAGCCTCATTATGCAAATTAAGTCATTAACAAATGCAGATGTGACTGGTGAAAATTTAGAAAAAGAGCTGGATGGAGTGGGAAGACTGGGAAAGATATAAATGTATGATAGATTTATCTTAGTTAAATTATTTAGATTTAAATTTTATTACAGAAAAAGTGGAGGAATTTTTCACAGACTTCAGTAGAGGAGGTAATGGGGCCAGATACAGTTTGAAGTAGTTTATTAACTACAGAGAACAAAAAACTCGGGTTATCATGGCCACTTTCTATTGATTTGCCATAATACATGTTCTTGGCTGCAGTTAGTGCATCTATTTAAGACCTTTAATGGCCAGAAAAAGCCTAGATGTGTAAAGTGAGGCCAGTCTTACATTACATTCTCTCAAGGTGTCAGAAAGCTGCTTTCATAGACCATAATTCTGAGCTATACCAAGGGGCTGAAGGCTCAAAGGAAAACACCTTATGTTTTAAAGGACTTGTTTTATCTAGTGCTGAATGAAGGGCTGAGTTATAGAAGTCAACAAGACTGTCTAGTGTGGATGGAATAGGGGATGACAGAAAAAGATCAGAAATGGATCCAGCAAGGACAGAGGGATAGAAAATTTTTAAGTTTCTGGAAGAGATTTGACATTTACAGGTAAGCAGAGGGAGAGGTAAAGAGGCAGTGAAAAGTACTGCTTTATGGTCAGAGAGGGCCAAATCACTGCTATGAGTGCTGCCGAGAGATAAGCCAGATGTGCAGATTAGGTCTAATATATAACCACCAGAGTGGGTAGGAAAATCAACATGTTGCAACAAGACAAAACAGTCCAGCAAGGACAGGAATTAATTTCTCAGTTTACATGCAGGAATATCAACATAGATTCTGTAATCGCCAAGAACAATGACTCTCTGGGAAACGGAGTTTAAGTGAATCAATAATTCAGTCAGATCAGCTAAAAAAGACCCATTGTATTTTGGGGGACAATAGAGAACAAAAAGTAAGACAGGACCAGATTTCATTATTAGTTTAACAGCCAGACACTCAAAAGATAATGGACCATTAATTGGGATTCTTTTGATGTTTAACTTGGATCTAATAATTATTGTAAACCCTTCTCCTTGATCTGCGCGTCTCTGTGAAGTAAATGTATCCGGATTGTGTCGCCTCTGTAAGAGATGTAAATTCATTTGGTTTTTGCCAAGTTTCTGTTAAGCATAGCATATCAAGGTTGGAGTTAATAATGAATTCGGATAGCACCAATGCTTTCTCATTAAGAGATCTTGTGTTAAACAATGTAATATTAGCTAATGAGGTTTCATTGTACAGACATCCATAACCAGAGTTTATTTTATAATATTACAAATTTGGCACACTGACACTCTTATTTCCAAAGCTATGAGTAGAACAGCATATAACTGAACAAATGCTGCCTGTGAAATTTCCATTTGCAGCCTGTCAGTGGCAGCGACCTGACCTGCGATGTAAATATTTTGGGCACCTCACAATTCCAGTGGCTTTTAGGACATTCCAGTTTGACCTTTTGCTCGGAACAAACTGTTAAATTTGCAGGAGGTTATAACAAGAGTATTTCAGCCTAGTAGAAAGCCAAGTAGAGGGCACTTAAGCAGCACAGCACAGCAGATAAGCTGAGACAGGTTTGGGTGGGGTGGTGCAAATGAGCGGTGATAGCAATGCAACAGAAAATCCAGTAGAAGCATAGACTGATGCCACTGGGGAATTGATCCATTAAAAAGTAGGACATATTAAAAGATGCCCATTCAGATAATTTTCAGAAGTTGGAGGTTCCAACATATAACCATATACATATAATTGTGGGTATTACAGGCGTGATCGCCTTAGTGCCACAAGCCAGGTGGGTGTAAACATCAGATCATTTATTTCTCCAGTTGAAGCACGTATAGAAGGCAGAACATTCCCAGTTCCTAATCTCCACGATCCAAAGAAAAATGTTCACAAATCAAGCATCAGACAGGAGCAGACAATCAAAAGAAACTTCTGTCCAGTGAACCACAAAAAGATTCAAATCAGTTGTTCCTGAGGCTGCAAACTTAGTCCATAAGGCAAAGTCCATAAAAATAAATCCAAATTCAATATAAAACGTAATCAGTTCCACCCATGTACTATGCATACAGTAAGAGAAAATGAAAGTAGTACAAAAAATTCAAGGTTCAATGTGAATTTTAACATAAAGTGTTGTCAACAGGGAGGAGCAGTAGCTACATGGTGACATTACTTTCAGCTTTTAATGACGAATTACATTTGTGCTATAAAATGTAAGTTGATATAAAGCAAGTCATTTTAACTGGTATGTTTTGCTGTTTTACACATTCGTGTAACTGTAGATGCTATGTAACTTGAAGACTTTTAAAATGGCTTTTCTTAACATTAGAACACTAACTATTAATGTTTATTTTACAAGGGATTTTACTTTTTTTTTTTTTTTTTTAACAATTTTTTTTTTCACAATTTTCCCATCGTCATACTAACTTTTTAATGCCCAGCTTCTACTCCTCCCACCTTCACCATTTCGAACAAAAATATAAAAGTGTGGAAACTTTTTGAACATCCCTTGTAATTATCCTATGACAGCTAGGAAAACAGGCTTTTTTTAATTTTAAGTGAAATATGGTTCAGAAGTAATGAAGCTGTCATATTAATTGAAATAGCCTCTCTGAAATTTAACTTTATATATTGTGTTTTCTTATAAAAGAAAGGTGGTGGCTTCACAAATATTTTCTCAGGCTAAATGAATTGTAGAGATAGGGCCCAACAGGCATAACATTATGGTCTGAATATTAATATTACAAATACATATACGTACATGGAAATGTATTCAAATTTAGGTTATTCAGGGTGCAAAATATACATTTATAATGTATGTAGTTTTTATGTTCTGCTATTATTATTAATACTTACAATTTTTTGCTCACCACATGTCTGCAAAGTATTAAGTATTTATAACTCATGCACAGCAAATTAAAAGAAGCAGATGAAAATACAGTGCAAATTCAAAAGAACTTGGCACTTAAAAATACAGTCCTTCACAAAAATAAAATACATAGCCCACACAAAGTGGTATAATCAAATAGATGCAATGGGGCACAGTTCACACTGTCTTTTTGTAATACACATATAAAAATAGGACAACACCATTAACCATTAAAATGGGGATGCCAGTTAAAGAATAAGATACTGGACTAAACTAAACACTGTTTCTCTTATTTCCATCTTTACAGTTACAGCAAAAATATAATAAAGGTGACCTTAGTACATTTCATTACACCCTATTGTTTTAACCATTATATGTTAATTTAGCCGCAATCTAAGTTGCAGACTGCATATACCAGGTGTTGACTGAGTCAGCAAAAAGGGGCATTGCTAACTTTGAAAAGGCACTATAAATTGTTATTTCAACACTACTGAGTCTTTAAGAAAATCAAAAATATGGCAGGTATTTTCCATTGTCTTTTTTTGTTTGCCTCAATGAATACTTAATAGCTCTGGCAAAAATTAAGGGATCTGAGTTTTAAGAATGAACTAGATGGGGATTAGGAGCAGAACACTCAAAAAGCTGTCCAAGTTGCAGCTTTCACCAATTAAAAATCCAAAGAAATGTACTTTTATTTTGTTTTTGACCGCTGTTTTAATGGATATCACCTTCAGTATCTAGCAAATAACACTGTAACCAACAACTGTTCAATATGAGCTGCATATCAGTATTATATCATTAGTTTCTTGAATAAAATGACTTACCTTTCTTTTATATGGGTTGGTTATTACTAAATTAGTGTCATCTGATCCTGATAAAATATATTCACCAGTATCATTCCACCAAATAGAATTTACCTGCAGTAAACAAAAATGGTTTTTTTAAGTGGCTTCAAAGGAAATGCAGATAATGATTTGAGAAGACAAAAAGCAACATGAATTGCCTAGAAAGGTGTTTCTTAAAAGGTTTAGTCATACACAAAGTTAAATGGAAACTAAGTATGCACTAATGATAATGAAAAAATGAAAGTACATCACAAGGGGATGCATGCAATTGTGCATTAATGCTATATTAAACTTCCAAACTAAAACAGATGAAAAAAGCCCACGTAATAGCATAACTGTTGTGCACCTATAAGCATTTGTTCATGTTCTCTTCACAGGATTGGAAGGCATTTTTTCCTGGCTTGAACGGTGACAAAGTAATGTAAAAGTTTTTCAGAAAGTACCATTTTGCAGCTTTGGAAACTTACGTTGCTTTTAACATTCAATAACATCACATTAAGTAATCATATGCTAATCTAAATGAACATATAGTTACTCTCTCGCTCTGTTGGTTATTTGCAGACATGTGGCAATCATAGTAACTGAAAAACTTTGTACTTTTGTTGCTGGGTGGGGTCCTGTAAAAAAGATAAGAGCTGGGCAGAATGTAGGAGAAGACTAAAGTATTGACTGTTATTTTAAAAACAGTGGAGTAATAAGTGGAGAGCCAGAAATGTGAGAAAAAAACAAATAAATACTGTATGTTGAACAGCTGAAATTAGACTGGAAAAAGTGGTCTGTACACCCTTGCACATACAACTGACTGGGGGGAAAACATCAATATGAGATAGGCATCTTCCAATGAAATTTGAAGAGAAGAGAATTTAATGAGTTCAGACCTTTTCATTTTGTCCTTTAATTTAAAAAAATACTCCTTGTATGAGCAAAAAAAGCAAGTGAATTGTAAATTAAATTGAAAAGACTTCTGTAATATTTAAAATCCAGCCAGGGAAAAAAAGGAAGGAGAAGAGCAATTAAGCAGTAATCCTTACGGATTTAATGGTCACATCCAGGACCTGCTGATGATAAGGAAAAGTGGAAGCCATGAGAAAAACCCTAGAGAAATTTAAGATGAAGAAGGCTGCATTTTGAAGGAAAGTTCCAACATTTGATTGGTGGAGGAGAGATTTGCGGGGTCCCATGCATCATAAAAGAGAGCCTTAGAATGTGACCGACCTCTGATGAACTCTGCCTCTTCCATTTGTATATAAAACATTTTATGACGAAAGAATTTGATTTTGGGTGAGATAGCACTTACGGACACTAAGAATTTAACGGGACAGAACAAGTTACAAACAAACTTAAAGACTATCTTGCATATTATTCAAGGTGATGCTTTTTATGTTATAAGTGTTGTATGTGTTTTTTATTTTTGTCAGTATAGTCAATATAACTGATCTGGCATAACCTTATGAGTGATGTATTTAATAAGGGAAATTCAGTAAGACTATGTACAGTAGGAAGGACTTTCGAAACAGTATCTATTTTGACTGTGTATATAGTTGGGCCACTGAATTGAGTCACAATAAGCAAAGATAGGTAAGAAGAGGTTAAAAGAGAAATATCTTGTTTAAAAAATATAAGAATTTTTATATTGATGAAGAAGAACCTGCCCTTACAGCTTTGTAAACAGCAGCACTGGTAGCTTATGAGCCAAATTTGACTGTTTTATTTCTAAATAAAACTGTGGATTCTAATTAAACCAACTCATTTTTCTTTTGTTTTGGCTTTATTTTACTTTGCTTAATACCATATGTATATGCTTGATGTACATAGTGCCTATAAAAAGTATATACATTTATTGTTATCCATCCATCCATCTTCCAACCCACTGAATCCGAACACAGGGTCACGGGGGTCTGCTGGAGCCAATCCCAGCCAACACTGGGCACAAGGCAGGAACCAATCCAGGGCAGGGTGCCAACCCACCGCATATTTATTGTTATACAACATTGAATAACAGTGGATTTGACTTTGAATTTTTGACATTAATCACCAAAAAAGCTAAAGTGAAAACAGATGTCTGCAAAGTGATTTAATTGCAAATATAAAACATAAAATGATTGATTGCATATTCAGTAGATGAACCTTTAGGAGCCATTTTAGCCTTGAGTCTGAGTGGACACGTCACTATCAGCCTTGCAGATTAGGATACTGAAATATTCACCATTTGTATTTGAAAAACTGCTGAAACTCTTTTAGTTTGCAGTGGGATTATGAATGAACAGCCTTTTTTCAACCACACATTCCTAATTAGATTGAGACTAACCACTCCAGCCATTCCATGACGCTAACATTGTTGTTTATAAGCTATTTATGTGTAGCTTTCCAGCTTGTCTTGCTGGAAAACAAACCTTCTCACAAACCACATTTTTCTTACAGATAACATCAAGTTTTCCTCCAGGATTTCTCTGCATTTATTATATCCTCTACTCTGACAAGCCTTCTAGAGTCTTCTGAAGTGAAGCACCCACACAGTATGATACTGTCACCACCATGTTTCTATGGTTAGGGTGTGTTTTTTGGTAATGTGCAGTATGGTGTTAAGTTTAATGGCCAAAAGCTCAATTAATTTATGCAGTGGAGGAAATAAATACTGAATGCATCAACATTTTTTCAGTAAATATATTTCCAATTAGGCTATTTAGATGAAATTCTTACCAGACATTGGTATTAACTCAAAAAATCCACAAATATAAACAATTCACAACATTAAAGGCCTTAAATACAGGTATGTGTAATAAAGTGGAATGACACAGAGAAAAAGTATTGAACAGACAAATTTAACAATTAGTGGGGAAGACTTTGTTTATAATGACAGCTTCCAAGATTCTTCCTGTATGACGAAACCAATCGCCTGAAGTGCTCAGGTGATATTGACCCATTCTTCTAAAGTGATTGTCTTTAAAGTTTGAAGATTCTGGGGGTCCCTTTTGTAAACCCTGATACTTAGTTTCTTCCATAAATGTTCAGTTGGGTTTAAGTCAAGTGACTGGGCATTCTAACAAATTGATTTTCTTTCTCTGAAACCAACTGCGAGTTTCCTTTGCTGTAGGTTTTGGATCATTGTTCTGCTGGAAGGTCCAACCATGTCTCATCCTCATAATTCTAGTGGATGGTAGCAGATTCATTTCAAGAATTTCTTGGTAAATGGCCCCATTCATTGTTCCTTCAATTACAGGAAGTCTGCCAGTACCATGAGATGACAAACACCCCACACTATAATACTTCCACCTCCAAACTTCACTGTTGATAGAGTTTTACAGGTGATGTGTACTGCCATTTCTCCTCCAAATAAGGTGTGTAGTATGACAACCAAAAAGTTAAACTTTGGTCTTGTCTGACAAGACTACATTCTTCAAGTAATCTCATAGGCTTGTCCAAATGTTGTGCAGCAAACTTTAAACGAGACTTGTAGGGTGAGCGTTCACAGAGACCATGCTGGTGGTGTGCACTGCCTATTGTTGTCCCTGTAACAGCTGTACCAGCTGCCTCCAAGACTTTCTGGAGCTCTTTCCAAGTGGTCCTTGGCTCTTGAGTTACTCTTCTGAATGTCCTTCTGTCAGAAATCTTTCAAGGAGCTCCTGTGCGTGGTCAGATTATTGTGGAGTGATGTTCCCTCCACTTGCGGATAATGGCCCCAGTAGTACTACTGAAAGATTCAGAAGTTTTGAAATATATTTGTAACAAGTTGCATTGATTTGGTTTGCAACCATAAGGCTGCGAAGGTCTTGGAAAAGCTGTTTGCTTTTACCCATCATGAGATGTTTCCTATGTGACACCTTGACAGCAAAACACCTTTTCATACCTCATCAATATATACTAACCCAGCTAATATCGGGCTGCACAGATAGGAGGTGGAATTTCTTTCTAAGTACTCATGGATTTCAGCTAGTTCCTTGCCTTTGTGTACCGCTTTTTCTTAGCATGTTCAATACTTTTTACCCGTGTCATTCCACTTTATTACACATACATTTATTTATGGCCTCTAATGTTGTGAATTTTATATTATATTTGTGAATGTCTTAATACCAATGTCTGGTGAGAATTTTATGTGAACATTCTCATTGGAAATATATTTACTGAAAAAAATGTTGATGCGTTCAATACTTATTTACCCCACTGTATATACTTGTGTTAAGGTTTAATTTTGATGTTAATTAAAAGCAGAAATTTTGAAATTATATGGCATGCAGCTGCCTGCAGTGATCAAGAGTCAAAGAAAGTATAAAAGCATTTCATTTTTAACTGAAAGAGGAAAAAAGTACAACCTCAAGGGTACTTGTATGCTGTGTGTAATGCCAACAGAATGGTCTCTAAGCATTTTTATAATTATGATACAGAACTAAGCTGTTGAATTGACTAAGGAGTGGAAGAAAATTGCATATTATATTTTGCTATATTTAATGTGTTTTATTTAACATGTTTATGAATGTCTCATACATAATACATATTATAAAATATATTTTACTCGCTTCGCTCGCCAACCCCTCCCCCTAACACTATGCGCCATTGTGAAGAGGGGGCTGAACACACCCCAAGGAGACATGGCCGCTCCTTTGAAACCCCTGTTAAAAGGTGATACAATGGGAAACAAAATTCCTTTATTTTTTTTAACCTCCTCTTTGCTCAATCAGCTGCTGGCTTGCTGCTTCTGCCGTGCCACGTGATCTGCACTTCGCTCTCCTACCCCCTCCATCCCTACCAGCACTACGCGCCATTGTGAAAAGGGGGGCTGAATGCACCCTAAGGAGACGTGGTCGCTCCTCCGGTCGCTCCTCCGAAGGTCCACATTAATGGTGATAAAATGGGAAGCAAATAACAGTTGTTTCTTTTATCTCCTCTTTGCTCGATCAGCTGCTGGCTTGCTGCTGCTCCTGTGAGGCGTGATCTGCATTTCGTGCGGCGCTTCAAACGTTTTAACGTCACTGCCTTGTCTCTCTTGTCCCCCAGACATCCTCAAACACTATTCGATTTCTTTTCAGTGTTCCATTATTTCACTGAGTAATATTTTCCGTTTGTTTGCGCTAATTTGAGCTTTACTCTCATTTTCTTGAGACTTTTGAATTTTCCTACTTGCATTATCTCTAACCTGCTCTGCAAGTGTATCACGGGACTTGCTTCCAAAGGTTATAAGTATGACGTGACTTGCTGGTCTCGCAGAAAGTGAAAGTGTCTCTCTCTCTCAAAGATCTCCCTTCAAAAGATCATGTTTCGTCGCAGTCTCATTCCAAGTTTTTTTTTTTTTTTTTTTTTTAATAATAGAGACATATGCTATAAAATGGAACTTGACATAAATTATTCATATATAATCCAGCTCTCAATATTATTGGTAAAGGAAAATAAGGGTTAAACATTGATAGCTTAAACTATAGGTACTGGCTCAGGAAATAAAAAGGGGGCTATAGTGGAAGTTTCACAATGTAATTAACTCTAGATATACTTACGCAGCCATCGTGGACATTCAGTGTTGTCTCAAGTTTTAGTCTTTGGACAAATTCACTTCTTCCTGGAAAAGGAGAAGATTTTAAAATATGTGCAAAATTATTTCTGTACATTTTACCACATAAACTAAATATTTACAATGATAATTTTTAGTAGTAATGATAGACTGCAATATTTTTGTTTTGCCTTAAAAAGTGATTTAATATGATGTCAAAGGGCATTTCTAAAAGCTTTTCATGTCTTATTAGATACTAGCAAAATACCCGCGCTTCGCGGAGCTCAGCTCGGAGCAAAATTAAGTGAATGAAATGAGGTGAATGGGAGGGGAGATGATCACGTGACTCCCCCACCCCCCTTAACTCTCCATCCCTCCACAAACACACAAAGACAGTCTCTCGGATCCCAACTCTCCTTTCGCACACCGCGTCTACTAAACACTAAGAAACACTAAGCAGAAACACTAAAGGAAAAAATACTATTCAGTAAGCAGCGCGTCTACTAAACAGTAAATCAGTAAAGGAGACAGGAGTAAACACTAAGGGAAAAGAACGGCAAGACCGCGCCAGCTGCGGAGCTCAGCTCGGAGCGAAATGAAATGAATGAAATGAGGTGAATGGGAGGGGAGATAATCACATGACTCCCAACACCCACCTTAACTCTCCATCCCTCCACAAACACAGTGTCTCGGATCCCAACTCTCCTTTATATATATATAGATTACACATAAAAGAAAAATGTCTCATGACATTAGCCTTTATTTTTTATAAATTCTTCTATAATGTCATTTAATTTTATACTTTAGGGCTCAAGATTACTTACTAAAACCATATTGCCTTTTCCTAAAGGTAACATGCTAAAGATCTACTGCTTCATCAACTTATTGCAAACATGCCTAATGCTGGTTTGAAAACCTTACAACATTGGTTTTGTTTTTTCTTTTCGAAGGACTAATGCAAGACCTTCTTTATAGATCTGGGTTGATCTTATAGAAATTGACAATCGGATAGGACTTTCTTATGTCATCTCTCCACACCTAGAAGCATGTCAAGAAAGCAAACGTTATATAATAATATTTTATTTATATTGCACCTTTCCAAATGTTTGTTTATACACAAAAGAGAGAGAAAAAAACAGAATACTATTACAATGTAGGCATTTTTGAACAGGTTTTGAACCCAAATTTATCAGAAAGGTGGCTCACCAATTTGCCCATCTACCAACTTCCACAAAACACAGTTTACCTCCAACTGGGATTTTAAGGGCTGACTGGATGATTCTGGCATCAGTTTTTTTCCCCAGCATTAACCTCATGCATAACTAGCCACGCATAAGCTTCACGTCCTATGTTAAAGTGTTATCCTTTATATTTTCATAATTAAAATAAACTGAAGATTACAGGTGTTTATTTTATTAGCAAAATTAAATATTGTAGGCTTATTGTTCAATAACTATTAAATACGTCTGTTTTCCTAAACATAAATAAGATCCCTTAAAAGATTTTTTTTATTAATACATTATTTACCAAGAACAATTATCCATAATACATATGCATCTGTATTATGGATAATTGTTCTTGGTAAATAATGTATTAATAAAAAAAAAAAAAAAAAAAAAAAAAAAAAAATCTTTTAAGGGATCTTATTTATAATACATATGCATCTGCCCCTCCTTTAACCGTCACCTTATCGTGGTGGAGGGGTTTGCGTGTCCCAATGATCCTAGGAGCTCTGATGTCCGGGGCTTTATGCCCCTGGTAGGGCCACCCAAGGCAAACTGGTCCTAGGTGAGGGATGAGACAAAGAGCGGTTAAACAAACCTCCTATGAAGAAAAACAATTTTGGACGGCGTTTTCCCTTGCCCGGACGCGGGTCACCGGGGCCCCACTCTGGAGCCAGGCCTGGAGGTGGGGCTCGATGGCGAGCGCCTGGTGGCCGGGCCTGCACCCATGGGGCTCGGCCGGGCACAGCCCGAAGAGGCAACGTGGGTCCCCCTTCCCATGGGCTCACCACCTATGGGAGGGGCCAAGGAGGTCGGGTGCAGTGTGAGTTGGGTGGTGGCCGAAGGCGGGGACCTTGGCGGTCCGATCCTCGGCTACAGAAACTGGCTCTTGGGACGTGGAATGTCACCTCTCTGAAGGGGAAGGAGCCTGAGCTAGTGCGCGAAGTTGAGAGGTTCCGGCTAGATATAGTCGGACTCACCTCGACGCACAGCTTGGACTCTGGAACCAATCTCCTTGAGAGGGGCTGGACTCTCTACCACTCTGGAGTTGCCCCCGGTGAGAGGCGCCGAGCAGGTGTGGGTATACTTATTGCCCCCCAACTTGGAGCCTGTACATTGGGGTTTACCCCGGTGGACGAGAGGGTAGCCTCCCTTCGCCTTCGGGTGGGGGGACGGGTCCTAACTGTTGTTTGTGCGTATGCACCGAACAGCAGTTCGGAGTACCCACCCTTTTTGGAGTCCCTGGAGGGGGTGCTAGAGGGCATACCTTCTGGGGACTCCCTCGTTCTGCTGGGAGACTTCAATGCTCACGTGGGCAATGACAGTGAGACCTGGAAGGGCGTGATTGGGAGGAATGGCCCCCCTGATCTGAACCCGAGCGGTGTTTTGTTATTGGACTTCTGTGCTCGTCACGGATTGTCCATAACGAACACCATGTTCAAGCATAGGGGTGTTCATATGTGCACTTGGCACCAGGACACCCTAGACCTCAGTTCGATGATCGACTTTGTGGTCGTGTCGTCGGACTTGCAGCCACATGTCTTGGACACTCGGGTGAAGAGAGGGGCGGAGCTGTCAACTGATCACCACCTGGTGGTGAGTTGGCTTCGATGGTGGGGGAGGATGCCGGTCAGGCGTGGTAGGCCCAAACGTGTTGTGAGGGTCTGCTGGGAACGTCTGGCAGAGCCCCCTGTCAGAAGTAGCTTCAACTCCCACCTCCGGCAGAACTTCGACCACATCCCGAGGGAGGTGGGGGACATTGAGTCCGAATGGGCCATGTTCCGTGCCTCTATTGTTGAGGCAGCTGACCGGAGCTGTGGCCGTAAGGTGGTCGGTGCCTGTCGTGGCGGCAATCCCCGAACCCGCTGGTGGACACCGGCGGTGAAGGATGCCGTCAAGCTGAAGAAGGAGTCCTACAGGACCCTTTTGTCCTGTGGGACCCCGGAGGCAGCTGATAGGTACCGGCAGGCCAAGCGGAATGCGGCTTTGGTGGTTGCTGAGGCAAAAACTCGGGCGTGGGAGGAGTTTGGGGAGGCCATGGAGAATGACTTTCGGACGGCTTCGAGGAGATTCTGGTCCACCATCCGGCGTCTCAGGAAGGGGAAGCAGTGCAGTGTCAACACTGTATATGGTGGGGATGGTGCGCTGCTGACCTCGACTCGGGACGTTGTGGGTCGGTGGGGGGAATACTTCGAAGACCTCCTCAATCCCATTAACATGCCTTCCAATGAGGAAGCAGAGCCTGGGGACTCAGAGGTGGGCTCCCCCATCTCTGGGACTGAGGTCACCGAGGTGGTCAAAAAACTCCTTGGTGGCAGGGCCCCGGGGGTGGATGAGATACGCCCGGAGTTCCTCAAGACTCTGGATGTTGTAGGACTGTCTTGGCTGACACGCCTCTGCAACATTGCATGGACATCAGGGACAGTGCCTCTGGATTGGCAGACCGGGGTGGTGGTCCCCCTCTTTAAGAAGGGGGATCGGAGGGTGTGTTCCAACTACAGAGGGATCACACTCCTCAGCCTCCCTGGAAAAGTCTATTCAGGGGTCCTGGAGAGGAGGGTCCGTCGGATAGTCGAGCCTCGGATTCAGGAGGAACAGTGTGGTTTTCGTCCTGGTCGCGGAACAGTGGACCAGCTCTATACCCTTAGCAGGGTCCTGGAGGGTGCATGGGAGTTTGCCCAACCAGTCTACATGTGTTTTGTGGACTTAGAAAAGGCATTCGACCGTGTCCCTCGGGGAATCCTGTGGGGGGTACTCCGAGAGTATGGGGTACCGGCCCCCCTGATAAGGGCTGTTCGGTCCCTGTACGATCGGTGCAAGAGCTTGGTCCGCATTGCCGGCAGTAAGTCGAACCCGTTTCCAGTGAGAGTTGGACTCCGCCAGGGCTGCCCTTTGTCACCGATTCTGTTCATAACTTTTATGGACAGAATTTCTAGGCGCAGCCAGGGTGTTGAGGGGGTCCGGTTTGGTGGGCTCAGGATTGAGTCACTGCTTTTTGCAGATGATGTTGTCCTGTTTGCTTCATCAGGCCGTGATCTTCAGCTCTCTCTGGATCGGTTCGCAGCCGAGTGTGAAGCGGCTGGGATGAGAATCAGCACCTCCAAATCCGAGACCATGGTCCTCAGCCGGAAAAGGGTGGAGTGCCCTCTCAGGGTTGGTAGCGAGATCCTGCCCCAAGTGGAGGAGTTCAAGTATCTCGGGGTCTTGTTCACGAGTGAGGGAAGAATGGAGCGTGAGATCGACAGGCGGATCGGTGCGGCATCCGCAGTAATGCGGGCGTTGCATCGGTCTGTCGTGGTGAAAAAGGAGCTGAGCCGCAAGGCGAAGCTCTCAATTTACCAGTCGATCTATATTCCTACCCTCACCTATGGTCATGAGCTATGGGTAGTGACCGAAAGAACGAGATCGCGAATACAAGCGGCTTAAATGAGTTTCCTCCGCAGGGTGTCTGGGCTTTCCCTTAAAGATAGGGTGAGAAGCTCAGTCATCCGGGAGGGGCTCAGAGTAGAGCCGCTGCTCCTCCGCATCGAGAGGAGTCAGATGAGGTGGCTCGGGCATCTGATCAGGATGCCTCCTGGACGCCTCCCTGGTGAGGTGTTCCGGGCACGTCCAACCGGGAGGAGGCCCCGGGGAAGACCCAGGACACGCTGGAGGGACTATGTCTCTCGACTGGCCTGGGAACGCCTTGGGATTCTCCCGGAAGAGCTAGAAGAAGTGTCCGGGGAGAGGGAAGTCTGGGCATCTCTGCTCAAGCTGCTGCCCCCGCGACCCGACCTCGGATAAGCGGGAGACAATGGATGGACATATGCATCTGGTACATACATATTAATATTAACAAAAAAGCTAAAACAACATTTGTCAATGTCAATTTATTTATATAGCACATTTAAAACAACATAGTAATGCTGTGGCCAAAGTGCTTTACAATAACAGAATAAAAGAAAAACAAAACAAATTAACATAAAACATAAATAGAAATAAAATATATGAACATAAAATACATAATAAATAGAAGTAATGTTATATACATAAAAAATAGAAGTAATGTTATATAATCACAAAGAGGAAACCATCAGTATTACTGAAGGTTACGGAATGCAAGTGAATAGAAATGTGTCTTTAATCTTGTTTTAAACAGTTCAATTGTAGACCACTCCTTTATATGATGAGGTAAAGAGTTCCACAGGCAAGGCACAGCAGCTGCAAAAGCCCTGTCCCCCTTGGTTTTACACTTGGTACGAGGGACAACCAGAGACAGCTGACCAGATGATCTAAGCACTCTAGATGGCTGATGTAAAACACATAGTTCAGATAAATAGGCAGGAGCAAGCCCATGTAAAGATTTAAAAACTAGCAGCAAGATTTTAAAATCAATTCGAAAACTGACAGGCAGCCAGGGTAAAGAAGCTAAAATAGGAGAAACAGAGTCATAATTTCTTGCCCCAACCAGAAAGCGAGCAGCAGCATTTTGGACCAACTGTAACCTGTGTATCAGGGATTTATTAATCCTAGAATACAGCGAGTTGCATTAATCGAGGCGAGAAAAAATAAATGCATGAGTAGCTATCTCAAGATCCGTAGAAGATAAAAAAGGCTTTATCTTACCTAATAGACGAAGTTGGAAAAAGCAACTCTTGACTACAGAATTTACTTGTTTCTCAAAAGAGAGGTTACTATCAAAGGTAACACCAAGATTGCGGACTTGAGGTTTGGAAAAGACAGAGAAAAAGCCATGAAGTCCAAGACCAATTTGGGCTTTAGCTGATGGACCCACTATAAGCACCTTTGTTTTATTTTGATTTAGATCAAGAAAATTATTAGCCATCAGGATCTTAGTTCAGACAGACAGTTGTGGAGTTGATTTGTTGTAAAGTTGCAGACAGGAATATAAACCTGAGTATCATCAGCATAGCAGTGAAAAGAAATGTTAAATTTCCTAAAAATCGCTCCAATAGGGTGAAGGTATATGGAGAATAAAATGGATCCCTGAGGAACACCATATTTAAGAGGAGCAGTAGATGAAGAAGAGGAATTAAAAGTCACTGAAAAGTGTATACCAGTTAAATATGACCTGAACCAGTTAAGAGCAGCCCATTTAAGCCCAACAAGATGTTCAAGCCGCAACAGCAATATCTCATGGTTCATAGTGTCAAAGGCAGCGGACAGGTCAAGGAGGAGAAGGACTGCCGCATCACCAGAGTCAGTAATAAGAGAGATGTTGTTGAACACTTTCAGGAGTGCCGTTTCAACACTATGATAACGCCTAAAGCCAGATTGGTACAGTAGATCTCAAATAAATTATTGGAGTTAAGGTGATCAACCAATTGATTATAAATAATTCTTTCTAGAATATTAGCCAGAAATGGCAGTTGGGAAATTGGACGAAAATTGGCTAAAACTCCAGGATCTAATTCTGCCTTTTTTAGACGGGGACGAACTGCAGTATGTTTAAAAAATGAGGGCACAACTCCCGAACTAATAGAATCACTGATGATGGTTAGTAAGGGTGGGCCCAACACATCAAAGGCTTCCACTAAGAGACGTGGTGGTACAATATCCAGAGGACTGGGGGCTGGTTTAAGGGTGTCAATAGTTCTTTTTGGCTGTGAAAGTGACACTAGATCAAAGGATTCTAAGACAATGTCATGATTAACAGTAGAAAGTTCATAGCCCGTTTGAACAATGCCACGGCGGATAGTATCGATTTTGCTGACAAAGAATAATAGAATCTGGTCACATGAATGAACAATGCTATTTGATCCCATCGCAGAGTGGGGGTGAATGGCCGAATTAATTGAATTAAATAAGACCCTAGGATTCTTTGAGTGAAGGGATACTAAATCGGCAAAGAAGTTTTGTTTCGTTATCTTAACTTCAGCCTGGAAATTGAAAAGAGAAGTCCTAAAAATCTGTTTAGAGACAATCAGTCCATCTTTTTCCAATGCCGTTCAGCAGTTCGACAGGCACAGCTCAGTGATCATGTATTTTCATTTAGCCAGGGAGCAGGTCTACCCTTATTACTGTGTATCTTGGGCGGAGCAATCGAGTCTAAAATCGTTTTACAGGAAGAATTAAATTTTACGACAGAATCATCGATACCATTATTTTGGTCATGCACATAAAGACTAGAGAAAATGGTTTTAAAATCAGATATAATAGAAGAAATTTAAAAAGCGCAAGCAGCGTGGGGGACAGCTATTAGTCGAGACATTAACATTTATTTTTATAGCAACTTTTCACACAAACAATGTAGCTCAAAGTGGTTTACAAAATGTCAAAGAAGTAGATACATGCAAAGAAAAACAAATTAAAATTAGATAATAGAAGAAATTTAAAAAGCGCAAGCAGCGTGGGGGACAGCTATTAGTCGAGACATTAACATTTATTTTTAAAGCAACTTTTCACACAAACAATGTAGCTCAAAGTGGTTTACAAAATGTCAAAGAAGTAGATACATGCAAAGAAAAACAAATTAAAATTAGATAATAGAAGAAATTTAAAAAGCGCAAGCAGCGTGGGGGACAGCTATTAGTCGAGACATTAACATTTATTTTTATAGCAACTTTTCACACAAACAATGTAGCTCAAAGTGGTTTACAAAATGTCAAAGAAGTAGATACATGCAAAGAAAAACAAATTAAAATTAGATAAGAATAATAATGGATAAAGAGTATACACAAAATAATGCACACTTAATATTATTTATCGTATTTTTCGCTCCATAATATGCACCTGACCATAAGACTCGCCTACATTTAGAGGAGGAAAACAAGAAGAAAAATATTCTGAACCAAATGGTGTACTAATATATTTAATAAAATATAGCAGAATAATATTTCAATCATGTAAAGTCAACAGGAGTATTAAGAACCATCATCACTGTCATTAACAACTGAGGAGAGACTTTAAGGTTCAAGTACACTTCTAGTTTTCTGGAAACCTCATGAACTCCTCGTCGCTAGTGTCAGAATTTATGAAGCTCAGTTGCATAACCTGTCCAAAGCCACCAGGGGACAAAGCACATTTGGACCAATGCTCCCTGAAGTTATATCGCCAGCCTAGTCCCATCTCTATTTGTAATGCCACAAAGCCCTTTATCTCATCTTTTGTTGTGGTTTCCACTTTGAAAAACGAGAATGTGGTGCAAGCGCAGCCTGGGATTCAAAAAATTGCTCTGCATAAACATTTGTCTCGTCTGACAGTAGCTGAAAGGCAGCCTCAGGAAAGAACAGCCTGAAGTAGTCCAGCGGCTAGTAATCTGTTGTGTGCAACAGCAAGCATGCTGTCTTGTGAAGTCCGGTAGCCAGTTCTGCTCCCATGGATCAATGTTTGGGTATTCTTCCCACATGAACCTTGCCGTAGGTGCATCGGCTGCGTGAATGCGCTTAGCTGGCAGCCAATCAGCTGATGCCAGTTCCTCACTCTCTTGCTCAATCTCCTGATCATTCTCAACAAAATCAGATTCTGAAAAAAATCAGAGTCTAACTCACCGATAATGCACAAGACATCGACTGCTGAGTATTTTGTTTTCTGCACTCGCTTCGCTCCCTCATGAGATATCGATGCCATCTTGCCTTTGTTTACATTTCGTAACACACACACACACACACACACACACACACACACACACACACACACACACACACACAAGGATTAGATGCGGAGTCAATGAGTCTAACATTCCTCCAAGCAGAGAGGGAATGACTGTAACGTAACGGTGAGTTTTGTCGCCATTAAAAGCTGATTGTCGCCCTTTATCCCTGGATGTCAACTTTTGTCAGGTAATACACATCACGGTCTGTGACGCAATATTTACTCCATAAGACGCACAAACATTTCCACCCACTTTTGGGGGAAAAAAGTGTGTCTTATGGAGCAAAAAATACGGTAATTAAGTGAAATATAGTCCATAAATATAGAATTGTTTTTTAAAGTCTCTAAATGACCAATGATAAGTCAGGTGGCCAGGGTGACCCACCTCCAACTGGACATTCTGCCCAACATTAATATTCTTAAGTAGTACATTTTGGGTTTTTTTTTATCCTTCATTTTAGAGAATTTACTTTCATTCAAGCATTCAAACATCACAGGTGGCTACCGCACAGAACTTTGATCAGGTGGTGCTAGCACAGAATGCCACCAAATAAGAATTAAATAAAAACTAAATAAAATAAATAAATAAATAAAAGCCTTGTGTTTATTGTTTAACTATATTTTTGTGGGTGACTGCCATATTCTCACAGGGGTTAGCAGCTGAGGTGGGACACCTCCAAAAAAAGTGGTGTGGTGAGCAGGCATCTGCTTTGGTGATTGGCACAGGTGTAGGTTGTTGAAGTACATTCGGCAGTGATTACAGTATTTAGTCTTCTTCAGTATAATGTGACATGCTTCAAATACTTGGATTTGGGGATTTTTGGGCCATTCTTCTCTGAAGATCCTCTTAAGCTCTGTCAGGTTAGATGGAGACTATTGGTGGACATCTAATTCCAGGTCTCCCCCAAGATGTTGATTGGGCTGAAGTCCAGGCTCTGGCTGGGCAACTCAAGGACTTTCCCATAGTTGTCTCTAAGCCACTCCTGTGCTGTTTTTGCTTTGTGCTTAGAGTCCCAGTAAAAGGTTCAGAATGTTCTTGTGCAGGTTTTCATTAAGGATATCTCTGTAATTTGCTCCATTCAGATTGCATATGTCATGAGCAGCCTCTGGTTTCGTTCGTGATAACGTTAATCTTCTTTTAAGCCGACCAGAAAATCTTGTTTCTCCTTGTCTGAGGGATCTTAGGCGAATTTTTGCAAGCAGATTTCCATGTGTCTTTTACTAAGGAGAAGCTCCTGCTTGGCTATTCAGTAGTAAAACCCAGAATGACTGAGTGTTGCACTGATGTTTGTCCTTCTGGAAGTTTTTCCATCTCCACAAAGGTACTCTGGAGCTGAGACAGAGTGACTATTGGTTCTTGGTCATATCTCTTACCATGAGTCTTTCTCCCACAATTCTTCAGTTTGGCCAGCTCTAGAAAAAGTCTTAGTTGTTCTAAACTTTGTCCACTTAAGAATAATGACAACGACTGTGATCTTGGCAATCTTCAATCCTGCATGATTTTTGTTTTGTATATCTTCCTCAGATCTGTGTCTCAGCACAATCCTGTCTCTAAGATCAAACATAATGAAGTGGTTTTTGCTCTTATATATATTGTCAACTGTAGGACCTTAAATAGTGAGGTGTGTGCCTTTCCTATGAACTGACCACAAGTGGACTCTAAACAAGGTGTATACGAGGGTTGTCTGGGTTCTGCGCGGAATCACTCGAAATAAGTAGCCAAGGATTTTTTTTTCCTATTTTTCTCATGTACTTCGATCCTTTTTAAACTTTTTCCAAGTATTCACCGCCAACATCAATGCACTTTTGGGCTCTTCTGACCCACGCCACAAAACACTCGCGAAAGGCTGTCTTTGGGAGGTTGTCCAGCTGTTCTTTGACAGCTGCAATCAGTTCCTCTCGAGTTTCGAAGTTGTGGCCTTGCAGGGGTTCTGTCACCTTCGGGAAGAGCCAAAAGTCACATGGTGCAAGATCAAGCGAGTAGGGTGGCGGGTTCAAAACGTTGACACCACTGTCTTCAATGAAATGCTTCGTCGCATTAGCCGTGTGGGCTGGCGCATTGTCATGATGCAAAAAGTGCCTTTGCAAGTTCTTGGACCAGCCTCTAGCCATCGCAGAAAAAACGTCAGGCAGGCACTGAGTGGTGTACCACTCAGAGGTGACAGTTGTCCCCTCCATCAGCGGAATTGACGCGACAATGCCATCGATGTTGAAAAAGTTGGCAAACATGGTGCGTTCCACCGAGCAGATTAAACCATCAGAAAAGTCGTAAAAAATCATTACTCGAAAGTCACGCACGCACGGAGTCGGGAGCTTCGCCGCTAGCGCCAGCTGCGCACTCTCAGTTCGTTTGCTTCTCGTGTTCATTCTGAAGGAAGAGAGGGAGCAAAACATCTGAACAAAAACATGCAACCACTTGAATAATCCCTCTACACAGCAGAACAGGTTTCAACAGGCTGACACTCGACAAACAATAAAATTCCGCGCGGAACCCAGACAACTCTCGTAAGAATGTCAATGATTACAAATAGAATAGGGTGCACCTGGACAAAATTTCTGCCATTATAGAACAGGATCTGAATACTTGAGTCAATGTGTTACATTAGTGTTCTACTTTTCATCAATTTGCAAACATTTCTAAAATCCTTTTTTGTTTCGTCATTCAGAGGTATTGAGTGATGTTTGATGTTCAAAAAAAATGAATTTAAATGGTTTTAGCACTAGGTTATAACATAGCAAAATGTATAAAAAGTGAAGAAGCATCAGGCTGGTTCAGCCAGCATTCCTTTTACCCCATAATGCATCCTGCTGCCATCTCTTTCCCAGGTGAACAATGCAAGCGTTCCAGGCTGTCCACATGACCTAAAAGAAAACATGATTCATCATACCAGGCCACCTTCTTTCACTGTTCCATGGTCCAGTTCTGACACTCACGTGCCCACTGTAGCCGCTTTCGGCATTGGACCAGGGTTAGCATGGGCACTCTCACTGATCTGCAGCTATGTAGCCCCATCTGAAACAAGCTGTGATACACTGTGTGCTCTGATACCTTTCTCACATAATTAGCAATAAGTGTTTCCGAAATTTGTTCTATAGTAGCTCTCCTGTGGGACTGGACCAAATGGGCTAGCTTTAGGTCCCCATGCACAACTATGACCCTGTCATCAGTTCACCAGTTTTCCTTTCTTGGACCACTTTTGGTAGGTACTAGCCACTGCATATTAAGAACACCCCAAAAGACCTGTCATTTTGAAGATGCTCTGACACAGTCATCTAGCCATCAAAAATTGGCCCTGATCCTTAAGCTGGCCCATTTTTCCTACTTCTAAAACATCAACTGGAAGAATTCACTTTTCACTTGCTGCTAATATATCTCACTTTTTGACAGGTGCAATTGTAATAATATAATAAATATTATTCCCTTCACCTGTCAGTGGTTTTGAAGTTTGTGGCTGATTGGTGTACATATGTCAAAGCATACCTGATGAAAGCTATACTGCTGAAACATTATGTCTTTAATCTTCTTTCCTTTTCAGAGTAGAAACAGCCTTTTCTATAATGTTTCAGACAAAGACATTTTTCTTCATTTACCCCTCCGATCCACAGTTTAAAATTACAAATCAAACCATTCAGACATGATTAAAGTGCACACTGCAGACTTTAATTTAGGAGTACAGTAATCCCTCGCTATATCCCGCTTCGCCTTTCGCGGCTTCACTCCATCGCGGATTTTATATGTAAGCATATTTAAATATATATCGCAGATTTTTTGCTGGTTCGCGGATTTCTGCGGACAATGGGTCTTTTAATTTCTGGTACATGCTTCCTCAGTTGGTTTACCTAGTTGATTTCATACAAGGGACGCTATTGGCAGATGGCTGAGAAGCTAGATTGCTTACTTTTCTCTATCTCTCTCTTGCGCAGACTTTCTCTGATCCTGACGTATGGGGATTGAGCAGGGGGGCTGTTCGCACACCTAGACGATACGGACGCTCGTCTAAAAATGCTGAAAGATTATCTTCACGTTTCTATCTTTTGTGCAGCTGCTTCCTGAAATGACATGCTGCACGGTGCTTCGCATACTTAAAAGCTCGAAGGGCACGTATTGATTTTTGACTGAAAAACAAACTCTGTCTCTCTCTATCTCTCCCTCCTCCTGACGGAGGGGGTGTGAGCTGCCGCCTTCAACAGGTTTGTGCCGCGGTGCTTCACATACTTAAAAGCAAACAGCCCTATTGATTTGTTTGCTTTCCTCTGTCTTTCTGACAGACCCTGCTCCTGACGCGCACTCCTTTGAAGAGGAAAATATGTTTGCATTCTTTTAATTGTGAGACGGAACTGTCATCTCTGTCTTGTCATGGAGCACAGTTTAAACTTTTGAAAAAGAGACAAATGTTTGTTTGCAGTGTTTGAATAACGTTCCTGTCTCTCTACAACCTCCTGTGTTTCTGCGCAAATCTGTGACCCAAGCATGACAATATAAAAATAACCATATAAACATATGATTTCTACTTCGCGGATTTTCTTATTTCGCGGGTGGCTCTGGAACGCAACCCCCGGGATGGAGGAGGGATTACTGTATGTGCATACATTTTGGTTACAACATGTAGAAATTACAACACTTTTTATACAAAAATTTAATTTAAATCAAATTAAGAATGCCTTCCATATGCTGAAAAGAAAACATTAGGGAACAAGCCTCGGAAACAAGCAGGAACTGAAGATGGCTACCATGTACAAAAAGTTTTGTAATGACTACATGGTAAAACTGACATATATGCAAATATGTTGTTGCAAGTTATGTTAATTTTGTTTATGTTCCTTGCCTTTTGTATATTGAGCCTATGGAGATGGGGCCACTTAACACTGCAACTATATGACCACCTTCAGAGCTATTTAAGGTCCGAGATGCCTCAGCAATATTGTTATATAGATACTTTTGGATTCACCTTCCCCTTTAGATACTTCAAATTCTTCTTCTGATTTTCTGGGTTCTTGTTCTTGCTTAAATATTTGATTTTTACATTTTGGGTTTGGTTCTTTCTGGGTTTCCTGTCTTGAGGCAATTTTTTGTACTTTGCCTATTTTTATGTTCTTAATAAATGTATGTTACAATTATTTGTAAATTCTGTTTTTGTTCTTTGAGTCAGGGATTTCACAGTTCTTGAGTTTTGAGAGCCAGGCTTAAATGCGTTACCAACAGACCACATCATTAGCAATCAATGACTGATTACTTACACCATCAATGGACATAACTCTGCTGATGATGTGAATAACCTTTTTGAACCCATCATAAATAGCCTGTTTACCCTATGCACTTTTATTCCAATTTTATACGGACAGGATGTAGACACATTGTACAAGTATTGTGCTTACACTAGGGTTACAAACAGATACAAAAACTGATTACATTTTCCTTTGCAAAATAGCAATTTCATAACTTTGTACATGTATATTATTAGCTTCTAAATGGTGGGTGTGTCAGACTTTTGTATGCTTTATGCAGTTTAACTGAAAATGAAGACTTGCAGAAGAAGCAGTCTTCAACATATTATTAAGATAAGAGGGTCTGAAGATATTCTATAATGCTGCAATTGTCATAGCTCGTGTCAAAGGCACAAGTGTGCTGCTGTGAGTCTGGATGCATGAACTGAGTCAAGTCTGGTGGAATAAAATCCTGCTTGGATAGTTCAGTGGCTGCAACTGGTAGTTCACTCTCTGTATTTGTTACCTCACAATTTTCTATGTTTGCAAAAGACTGCAACTTTTTCTGAGAATAAAATATATACCCATTGAAAAGCATGGTGAAGTGATGCTAAAGCCAGCACACTTTGGTAAGACACAGTACACATTATCCATTGTTTTGGGAATAAGCAAACATCAGTTAGCCAGTGCACTTGTAAAATGTGTTGTGCTCCCTTACCATCACATCAGTTTCCCATAAGGAAGTTAAAATTGTGGGTGACTTTGAAAGGAGATAAGGGTTGTCTCAGTGCAGTGATCCAACTGATGGGTCACATAACCCACCCCCCCAATAACTGCCCAAAAAGAATTTGAAATGGATTATTCCAACCAAAACAAATACCACTTAATTTTACACCAAGTTATATCTAATCATCATCTATACCAGTAAAGTCACCATTTGAAAAGAATTAAAGCCACTTATATGGCTTAGCAAGGAAACAACACCTCAAAGGACTGCTTTATTAACATTTATTTAAATAAATGACAAGAAACAGCTGTGATACATTATGCCTACCTCACACTACCCAGCTTGTATTTTGTGTTTTTCTCCAAATCCAAGAGTGTCAAAAATTAACAGTTGGTAAAATGAGTACTTATGGCTAATACAAGTAGCATTCCCTAAACCTGTGTACTCAGCTGGATGGTGTATGTACAAATGACTATGCAAGTTCAACAAATGTGCATTTTAGTAAAAAAAAAAAAAAAAAGATTAAATCTAAGGCCAATCCCTCTCTTTAGCTGTCAAATCAAAGGACTGCCAAATTAGCAAGGTTGATTTTTGTTTTAGCCACCAATTTCTCTATGTGTGCTCTTCTATATTACCTTGTTTACAGTTTATGACTATTAACAATGAGGACTGCCAGTGACCAAATTGATAATTACCCTAAGTTCTTGTCAATAAGCCGCGGCTTATCTAAGGAAAAAAGTTGTGAAAATGAAAAAATAGAATATCGGCTTATACATAAGTCCGGCTTATACATCCATCGCGGGGGTTGCGTTCCAGAACCACCCGCGAAATAAGAATATCCGCGAAGTAGAAACCATATGTTTATATGGTTATTTTTATATTGTCATGCTTGGGTCACAGATTTGCGCAGAAACACAGGAGGTTGTAGAGAGACAGGAACGTTATTCAAACACTGCAAACAAACATTTGTCTCTTTTTCAAAAGTTTAAACTGTGCTCCATGACAAGACAGAGATGACAGTTCCGTCTCACAATTAAAAGAATGCAAACATATCTTCCTCTTCAAAGCAGTGAAGCAAACAAATCAATATGTCTGTTTGGCTTTTAAGTATGCGAAGCACCGCGGCACAAAGCTGTTGAAGGCGGCAGCTCACACCCCCTCCGTCAGGAGCAGACAAAGAGAGGGAGAGTTTGTTTTTCAGTCAAAAATCAATACGTGCCCTTCGAGCTTTTAAGTATGCGAAGCACTGTGCATGTCTTTTCAGGAATCAGCTTTACAAAAGATAGCAACGTGAAGATAATCTTTCAGCATTTTTAGACGAGCGTCCGTATCGTCTAGGTGTGCAAACAGCCCCCCTGCTCAATCCCCATACGTCAGGATCACAGATAGTCAGCGCAAGAGAGAGAGAACAGTAAGCCGGGTAGCTTCTCAGCCATCTGCCAAAAGCGTCCCTTGTATGAAATCAACTGGGCAAACCAACTGAGGAAGCATGTACCAGAAATTAAAAGACCCATTGTCCGCAGAAATCCGCGATATATATTTAAATATGCTTACATATAAAATCACAATTTAAATGACCGCTACGCGCTTGTGTTGACTCGGCGACGCCCAGAGCAGAAAGAACGCGCTCCGGCCGCTCCAACCGCGCCATGCGGGGAGTGAGAGAGACGGCAATATCTCACACTCTCTCCCCCCTTAAAGAAATTAAATGGGCGCGAGTGAGACCACTGACCTCCCTCCCTTCTATTAGTTATAGGTTATAGTACGTTCGGCTTATCCATGAGTCCGGCTTATCTATGATACGATTTTATTTTAAAAATTCGTATGATTTTTGGTCTCCGGCTAATACATGAGTCCGGCTTATAGACAAGAACTTAGGGTATAAGAACTGAAGAACATCAATTTTGGCTTACTTAGTTAATGTTTTATTTTGTAAGGTCCTATGGTGAACCTGTTTTCCCCTTTATGCTCTTAAATGCATACATCTTAATAAAATATCATATATTACCACTCTGTAATCACGTACTTTAATGTTTCTAGACCCGATCCAAACCACACACACACACACTCTCTCTTCCCCTTATACATCTGTAACCGTAGGGAATTAGACGAGAGTAAAAAAACAGCCAGGAGTTAAGTTACACATTTAATTATGTATTCTTGATAAAAATGCACAGAAATATTAAGGAAACAGAATACTGGATGAATATTGTCAAACCACACCCATATAACCTAAGTAGCAGCGCACCTTGCACCTATAGGCGGTTCTCAGCTTATCTTCAGTTTAGCTTGCTTTGCTACTACAAGCCGTTGAATGGAATGTTGAAAAAGGCCACATGTCTGTCTCAATATGGGTACTGAGACAGAGTTGTCTTCATCATGGTCTTCTCAGGTAAAGGAAAGGTGACTAACTTTATACCATTCTTACATAAAACACAAACCAATGGGGAGTTGAAGTACAGAATGGCCTCCGATTCAAAAGAAATAATAAAGAGCCAACAACAGAATTAATTTTCCAGTCCCTTTCTGACCAGTTACCAATGAAAGTGCTCAGGTACAACTCATCCCCCAGTTGCTTTGTTTAGTTAGTTGATGGTCTCCCTGTGGTGGATGGCTTATAGACTCTAAGTTCAAACACAGTCATCTTTGCCAGGCTGGTCTGATGCTTCACCCCCCCTTACCATAAATTCTTCCTCCTGAGTCAGTCTTAAAGACTGTAGGGTTGGTTAGGTAAACACCAAAGTACCTCTGTTCTCATCAATAAAGTAAAACATGCCTCCTGAAATACGAATATTATTACAAATAAAGGCATACAAAATATGTATCAACTTACATGCTATAAATCAGCCCAAAACAGTTATTAAAATGGCCTACCTGTTCAACTCCTGAGATGTATCAGATGAAGAAGATACATTACTTCTTAAGTGCGCCTTTGGCAATAAAAGCAGTGTCTTAGAACACAATATTCCTATATCAATTCCATGAGCATTAAATGGGGCTCTCTCACCTGGAACCCCAGCTGTTTTTCTAGTTTAAGTTCATATTTTACAATTCATATCCTATTTTTGTTCTAATACACAAGTATATACCATTATTAATATTTCCATATATCCGAAATTAAACAGACAATTCACTTAACTCAAACACAAAAGATGTACAGTGGGGGAAATAATTATTTGATCCCCTGCTGAATTTGTAACTTTGCTCACTTTTACAAAGAAATGAACAGTCTCTAATTTTTATGGTAGTTTCATTTCAATGGAGAGAGACAGAATATCAACCAAAAATCTAGGAAAAAGACATTACATAAAAATTATAAATTGATTTGCATGTCTTTGAGAAAAATAAGTATTTGATCCCCTACAACCCAGCCAGAATTCTTGCTCCCACAGATTGGCTGTGTGCGATTACAATCAATCAATCAATTACAGATACCCCTGATCTCAACTCATTATGTGTATAAAGCACACCTGTCCACAGAATCATTTTCTTCCATTGCATCCTCTTCACCACCATGGGCAAGACCAATGTCAAAGGACATCAGGGACAAGACTGCAGACACGCACAAGGCTGGAATAGGCTACAAGACCATCAGTAAGAAGCTTGGTGAGAAGGTGACAACTGTTGGTGCGATTATTCAGAAATGGAAGAAATATAAAATGATCATCAGTCGCCCTCGGTCTGGCGCTCCATGCAAGATCTTGCTTCATGGGATGAGGATTATCATGAGAAAGGTGAGGGATCAGCCGAAAAATACACAGGAGGAGCTTTTTAATGATCTGAAGGCAGTTGGGACCACAGTCACCAAGACCACCACTGGTAACAAAATACGCATTTAATGGATTGAAATCTTGCAGCACCTGCAAGGTCCCACTGCTCAAGACCCTCTACAGACCTTATAATTCCAGTTTCAGCAAATGCTGGCATCTGTTAAAAGGGAGCAATGGAATGACAATTCCCTAAAAAGTGCAAAAAATGCAGTGGTTCTAGTAAATGGCCAGTGCATGCACCATCCCATTCCACAAGGCCCACACTGTGTCATTAATAACAATCTCCTGTATCGGGCAGCTGAACACGAAGGAGATGTGCGGCCCCTGTTGCTGGTGCTGCAGACCTTCCAGCGACAGGTTTGCAGGGTCACCCATACACACCTCCTGGGAGCCCATCTAGACACCGAAAAAACCCTGGAGCAGATTAAGGTCCATTTCTGTTGGCCAGGAATAAATGAGTAGGTCTGCTGCTTTTGTAGCTTCTGTCTGGAGTGTCAATTGTGGCAGATTCCTAGAAGGAACCACACTCCTCTCATTCTCCTGCCCCTTATTGATGTACCCTTCAAAAGAATTGGGGTTAACTTTGTAAATCCCCTTGAACATTCAGCTAGAGGACACAAATACATTCTCGTCCTCATAGATTATGCCACCCAATACCCAACAGCTGTTCCTTTGCACTCAGTCAATACAAAAACCATTGCACAGGGACTTAGGGGTCTTTGCACGGGGGGACATCCCCAAAGAAGTCCTGATGGACCAGGGGATGCCTATTACCTAGGAAACATTCAGGAAGGTGGCAAAGTTACTCAGAATAAAGCAGCTAAAGACCTCGGTGTATCATCCACAAAACAAGGATCTTGTGGAAAGGTTTAATAAATCTTAAAGCAAATGCAGCGTAAAGTGGTCAGCGAGGATGGGAGAAACTGGGACCAGTTACACTCCCTCGTACTCTTTGCCTATCAGGAAGTGCTTCAACCCTATATGGGTTTTTCCCCCTTTGAACTATACAGATGGCAACCCAGGGGTATTTTGGACTTCTTGAAAGAAGGTTGGAAGGAGGCAGCCCTCCCTTCTACAAATGTATTAGAATATATCGTGCAGTTGCGCAATCGATTAGACAAAATTCTACCCATACCAAAGGAGCACATGGACAAGGTGCAGGCCTGCTATGATGACCGCGACACAATCCTCCAGGAGTTGCGTTATGGTTCTTGTTCCCACCTCGCACTCCAAATTATTGGCCCATTGGCAAGGCCCTTACAAAGTTATGGAGAGGAAGGAGCTTGTCAATTATTTGGTGAGACAGCCCAATCATCAACCGATCAAATGAGTTTAACATGTGAACTTGTTCAAGCCGTGTAAGGACAGGGAATCAGAGTTCAACTCCGGCCAGCCGCATTCCTTCTTCCTTAACTTCAGCCCCAATTTGTTATCCAACCAACGACGGGAGCTGGAATCAGAAATCCTATCTGTACTGGAGGTGGTGAGTGAGAAACCTGGGCGGACCACTCTGGTTCTGCATAACATTGAGACAGAACTTGGAGTGGTTGTCGGTGGAAAGAGGAGCTCTAGAGATTAAATGGGCAGTACCTCGGTTGGGTAACTATCTCCTTGGCTGCAAGTTTACCCTGGTTCCCAACCATACTGCCTTACAATGGATGGCGGTGCACAAGGAGTAGAACCCACGTGTCACAAGGCAGTTTTTAGACCTTCAGCCATATCGGGTTTTCTGTTGTTTATCGCCGGGGTTCCCTCCAAGCCAATCCTAGCACTCTCTCTCGGGTACATGACCACTCGGTTCGCGACTTTGGGTGGTGCTGGGGCTGTGTCACACAAGTGCACTTGGGAAGCAGTCAATGGACTTGACTAAGTGTGTAACGACCGACCCCTTACGCAGCCGGCAGCTACACTACCAAGACCTGTGGCCTGGATGAATTACTGAGGCGAATCTACATATACTAAGCCGTACCTTTAACAAATAATATTTTCCCCTCAATCGACGGTTAAACACAAGCACACAAAAGCAGATATGTAAAAGAGGTGTATAAATATTAAATGAAACACAATAACAAAAACAATAATGCAAATTCCCCACATATACTTATACATATATATATATATATATATATATATATGTATAAATATTTTATATATATATATATATATATATATATATATATATATATATATATATATATATATATATATATATATATATGTATAAATATTTTATATATATATATATATATATATATATATATATATATATATATATATATATATACCGTATTTTTTGCACCATAAGACGCACCTGACCATTAGACGCACCTAGGTTTAGAGGAGGAAAACAAGAAAAAAAATATTCTGAACCAAATGGTGCACTAATATGTTTAATAAAATAGAGCAGAATAATATTTCAACCATGTAAATTCAACAGCGGTATTAAGAAACATCATCACTGTCATTAACAAATAAGGAGAGACTTTAAGGTTCAAGCATTCTTCTAGTTTTATGGAAACCCCAAGAACTCCTCATCGCTAGTGTCAGAATTTATTAAGCTCAGTTGCTCACAATCACTTTGCAGCATCACGTACCTATTATCACGCGACATAACCTGTCCAAAGCCACCAGGGGACAAAGCACGTTTGGACCAATGCTCCCTGAAGTTATATCGCCAGTCTAGTCCCATCTATATTTGTAATGCCACAAAGCCCTTCATCTCGTGTTTTGTTGTGGGTTTCCAGTTTGAAAAATGAGAATGCGGTGTAAGCACAGCCCTCGATTCAAAAAATTGCTCTGCATACCTGTTTGTCTTGTCTGACAGTAGCTGAAAGGCAGCTTCAGGAAAGAACAGCCTGAAGTAGTCCAGCGGCTGGTAATCTATCGAGTCCAGAGTCCAACTCAGTGATAATGCGCTTCGCTCCCTCATGAGATGTAGACGCTATCTTGCCTTTGTTTATATTTGTTTAGATTTCGCAACTCACGCACACGCAAGGATTAGATGCCGAGTCAATGAGTCTAACATTCCTCCAAGCACAGAGGGAATGCCTGTAACGTAACAGTGAGTTTTGTCGCCCTCTAGCCCTGGATGTCGACTTTTGTCAGGTATTACACATCATGGTCTGTGATGCAATATTCGTACCATAAGACGCACAGACATTTCCAACCTTCTTTTGGGGAAAAAAAAGTGCGTCTTATGGTGCAAAAAATACGGTATATATATATATATGGTTGAAAATAGTTTTATTGTCAAATAATGCAAAGAGTACGCGACACGTGTTTCGCCCTAATTCTGGGCTCATCAGGCGTAAACACTCACTGCACCCCCCTTCTCAGGGAATTGAACCTCGGATGTCAGCACTAGAGGTGAAGCCTCTAACACTGCGCCACGGCGTGTGGTTCGTTCATTTGACAGCATGTAGATCGGGGTAATTACATTCATGGAATTCGTAGTCTGAATCACAATCTGATTGTATGGGTGGTTACCTATCAGGTAACGCTTGTGGTTGGTCAGCAAGTCGGCTAACATCCGCCACGGTGCCCTCTTTCAGTTGTGAGAAGCAGATCATAGAATGGTTGTTACCTGGTAGGTTACCACCCATACAATCAGATTGTGATTCAGACTATGAATGCCATGAATATTATATATATATATATATATATATATGTACAGTGGAACCTCGAGATACGATCACCTCTGTATACGAGAAATTCAAAATACGAGGAAAGTATGAGCGAAAAATTCAGATCTAAATGCGAGCATTGGCTCGCGTAACGAGCCACGAGCCAGACTGTGGGTATAGCTCGCGGCTTAGCGAGGGGGTGTGGTAGCAGTTGCGAGCCGTGATCTGCGGTGTCTGCGTTTCTCACTTAAGTGCACAGGTGGGAAACTGCCCACATCCATGATTGTTCTTGTGGCTGATGGGCTGCAGCTGCCATGTCCTCCCCGCATATATAGAGAAGCGCGAGCCGGTTAAGGGGGAGAAGAAGTAAAAGAAAAGAGAGGAGAGAGAGCGCAGGCAGGCAGGAAGGAAGGAAGTCGGTGCGGGAGAGCGAGCGAGCGAGTGCAGGCTCGCGTGTAGCTGAACAGGCGAGCCAAACAGCTGAAGCAGGACGGTGTAGAGAAGGTCAGCTGCATTATGAGTGTCTCGCCTGTTGCAGAGCCCGCAGGTGAGACGCTAACAGAGAAGAAGCACCGGGGATTGTCATCTGTTTTTTAAAGACTGCATCCTTTTGAAGTTTTAACCTCGTGTTAAAGGATTGTTATTCTTGTGTATTTTAAACCTCCACTTCACAACTGTTTTAAGGATTATTTAAAGATTTATTGAATACTCTACTGCACTTTGGACACCTGTTTTGATTCTTTTAATAAGCAGTTATATTATTTACCAGTGTTATTTATTAAAGGTAGACTACAGTATATATAATTTATCAGTATTATTTGTTAGGAAAATTGATTTTTATGTTAATATATTTGGGGTGCGGAACGGATTAACTGGATTTCCATTTTTTTCAATGGGGAAGTTTGTTCTAGATACGAGAAATTCGCTATACAAGCTCAGTACTGGAACGAATTAAACTCGTATCTAGAGGTTCCACTGTATATATATATATCCCTCCACCAAAGCAGCAACATGAAAACACCATATATACAATAACAAACCCTTCCTTGCCCCTGTAACGTATAACAAACACAAAACACAAATAACAATAACGAATGCTGAAATGACAATGGACGTGAACTTGAGTCCAGGTATATTACTGTCCTGAATATGGATGACTGATCAAGAAAAAATGGATGTTTGAATCTCCCGAATAAATGGAACAATCTCACTGTGTTTCCTCGGCGTATAGTGGATAATGAAGTCCAACCCCAGGGTTTCTGGCGATGACTGAGCTGTCGTGAATCCGGCGGAATGAGAAACAAACAGGGTACAAGGCGCGATGTGAAAAATAGCAGGAAATGATGGTCTGTTGTCATTAAATGAAATCTCCGTCTTTCTCCTTCCCTCCTGATCGTTTAAATAGTAATGAACCAGATGTAACTGAATGTGAACAGTTGCTTTCCGCTGTCTCTCTCCCTCATCCATCCCCACTGCACTTGCAGGGACAACATTCACTGACGTACACATAACGAACAGTAAATGGGAACGAATACACTATTACTATGTAGCCCCGCTACAAGTGTGTGATAATGCTAGACCAAGGGATGACAGAATATACTAATGCCTTCTTCTGCAGATCCCCAGAAGCCAAACCCGCCTAACGATACTTCCAGTCCTGCCTCCAGAGAACTCCCATTAACCCCCAAGACTCTCCTCACTTCCGCTACCAGCCTCAAGGACATGCCTGTTCCTCCTGACTCTCTATAAAGCTGCCATATTCCTCTCAGGAGTCAGTCAACATTATGGTAGGCCCGTCTTATGAGACTACTCTTTTACAATACAACGTTCCTTTTTTCCCCCCAAGTGTATGGGGTGGATCCCCAAAATCTGTCTCTTGTTCTTTTGTCATTCTTACACTGCTTAACACTTTAGTTTAACAATAACTAAAGTAAATTAACCTTGTAACTCTTCAGGACCCTTCACACTACTGTCAACTAATAAAACTGACCTTAAATTTTAAGTACAAATGTAAACAAACAGCAGCATTCCAAACAAACTTTCAGTCAAAATGTAAACACTTACTGCTTGCAAAAATAAAATAAAAATGCTGTAAAAACTTAAGTAACAGTTGTCTTGCATCTTTTTCTGGGATTATCATCAAATAAGGTTGAATATCAGTGCTGAAACTGTTACATTGCCTCTAATTTCTTGTGTTAACATAAAATGGATATACTATGAAATGAGGTAAGTTAGAATGTCAGTGCTGGACCTGTACAAGTAAACACTTCAAAAGTTAACTAGCTATCCTGCTGGCAGACACATCACAGTCAACAGCTTAAGATTCTTTGTCAAGAACAGCAGCATTTTCACTGATGCTGACTAAGAGCTGATCTTTGACAAGTTACTACATTCCTTCCAGTGCTGAACAGCCTCTCAGAGGGAGCACGGGTAGCAGGGATGCATAGGTATTTCCTGGCTAAACAGATGACCCAAGAAAAGTTCACCTCATGTGTTTTCCACCGTGTGAAGGGATCACATTCACTATCTGCTGGTGGATAGTTCAAGTGGGTAGACATTTTTTACTATAAAGTTAAAAATCGTCTTATGTATCCATTGTATGCTACACTCAAAAAGTATTCTGATAAGTAATACCTTTTATAATTTTTTCTAATCAAGTTGTCGCTTAAGGTAAGCCATTTTCGTGTATGTGAAATCCATGGACTAAAGCTGACTTTCTCCAGAGACTGAATTCTCTTGTAATCTCATGGCTTGTAAGTAAACGCTCTACGTACTTATTAATCCTTTCTCATGCTAACACAGGAGATAACCATGCTTAATCAGAATTGTGTGTGCCAGATGGTGTACGAGTGTATGCACGTATTTTGGGGGCAGTTTAACTATAAAATTAGTTAAATAGTGGTTATTTGTGAAGCAGGAATATTCTGATCATTCTGCATCCCTGGTTTCTGATCAGCATTCACGAGAAACCACACAACTCTGGTGTTCCCCTCTATAAAGAGGATCGTCATTTCAGCAAATGAGACTCTTATTCTTCAAGATCATAATTCGTTCAAAGGGATTATTTTTTATTTTTACTTTAGTATGGTGACAGCCATTACTCATAAAAAATAAATTGTAAGTTTTGTATTTTAATGGTAAATGAAACTTACCAATAGCAACTTTCAGATGATGGCCAAGGCATGACAGTCTGGTCCAGTTACTGAGAGCAGTGGCTTTAAAAACATTGGTCCCGCTGACCGCTGTCATTTACACTTTGTCTTCTTCTAGATGCCACAAATTAAGAAATTCCGTTAAACCACTCATAATATTTTCTCCCGTGTGATCTTCAAGAAAGAAACTTGAGAGTTGTGTAGCTTCCAGTAGTTACCAATGTAGTGCATGGTCAGCCTGATATATGACACTGCGCCTCTGCTCGACCACATGTCCGTGCTTGAGGCAAAAATCTCCACCGACAATACTGTAGCTGTTAGTCTGTCGCAGCATGCTTCATACATCACAGACAAGGATGTCTTTGAAAAGTATTTTCTACCTAGAATGTTGCATCTTGGGTCAAGCGTTTTAATCAGTTGCTTAAAGCCCACCTTTTTCCATCATTTGGATTAGCATCATATCCTTAACCAAACAATATGTAACTGCGTAAGTAATTTCCATCCACCGTTTGCTCTTCCTGTCATATGTAGTGCAGCTAGCAAGTAACCCAGAGATGCTCATTTGAGTCATTTGTTTACTTGTTGGTAAAACATCGCCAGCTGCTAGTATCTCCTCGCATGCCTTCATAGACTGGTTGTACTGGAGAGTGTGTTTTTGCTTCAAGTGGTTAAACAAGTTTGTTGTGTTTCCACCTTTAGCGGTGGAAGTGCCACAGATTCTCAATAGGATTAAGATCAGGGATTTGACTTGGCCATTCCAAAACATTCACCTTTTTCTGTTTCTGAGCCATTCCAGTGTCGCTTTGGCCTTATGCTTAAGGTCGTTGCCATGCTGAAAGATTAACCTTCTTCCGAGCGGTAGGTTCATAGCAGACTGGAACAAGTTGTCCTACAATACTGTGCGGTATTTGTGTCCATACATTGTCACTTCAACTCTGACAAGATTCCCAAACCCAGCACTTGAAACACATCCCCATGGCATGATGCTGCCACCGCCACATTTCCACATAGGTATGGTGTTTCTTGAGGGATGGGCAGTGTTAGTTTTACGCCACACATATCTCTTTAAAGTCTGGCCAAAAAGTTCTCTTTGGAGTCATCTGGCCATAAAACCTTCTCCCGCATCTTAACTGGGTTTTTCTCACACTTTGTAGCAAAAGCTATATGTGCTTTTATGTGGAACTTCATAAGGAATGGCTTCATTCTTGCTAGCATCCTGTAAAGGGCCTTTTTATGAAGAGCTCTTGAAATTGTGGACTCATGCACTTTCACTCCAGTTTCAATCAAAAAGCACTGCAGACTTCTGAGAGTGGCAGATGAATTTTTAGTAGCCTCTCTAACTAGTTGATGTCTTGCTCTGATATTTAGTTTTGAAGGACAGCCTTTTCTAGTAAGAGTCTGGGTGTTGTTATGAACCTTCCACTTTCTGATGATGGATCCAACAGTGCTTAAAGGGACACTCAAACTCTGATATTTTTTGCAGCCATTTCCTGCCTTGCGCATTTCAATTTTTTCTCACATGAGAAGAATGCTCCTTTGTTATCATTTTTGCAAGGACTGTCTAACAAAGAATATGGATTTTACAAAGGGTGCACTTTATATCCAGAGAGATATAAAGGACCTACAAGTAGTATTTAATTATGTTTAATTATAGTCAAATGACTGTCACCTTTGTGTCATTTGTTTAAACATGGAGCTTCCAAAGAACAGGGGTTTAAATGCTTATGCAATCACTAACTTTTGAGTTTTTCTTCTACAATTAAATATCTACAGAAAATGGTTTATTTTGACTTTAGAAATCTATCGTTACAGAATAAGAATTCACATTAAAAACACTCAATGGATAAATATGTGTGCAAATCATCTGTCATGCAGAAAATTATGACGATTTTCAAGGGGACTGAATACTTTTACATACCACTCTAGTTCTTTACCTGTCTTGCACTTGTCCTGTGTTTATGTATATTTTGCATCACAGAACTGGAGAATGTTATTTTGTGTCACTGTATGCTGCAGTACTGAGTATGGAAGGTATGACAAAAAATCCATCTGACATGACTATCTTACTTCAGAAAAGTAAAAGTCATCGCTTTTATTCACACATTTCTTATGAAAGTGATCATTTTTGGGCAAGAATTACCACACAAAATAATTTTCTTCTGCTGTTTCTGCACAGTTGCTTTTTATTGTTGCTACCCTGTAAAAGCAGCCAAACATTTTTTTAATTTGCCTATGGAAGCAACTATTTTATACATTTAAAACATATGAGGTAAGAAGTAAAGGCAATTTGTCTTTAAAAAAATCATACCAATTAAATATAAATTTCATCATTTCTATTACAATGTATTAGAAACTAGGTCTGAGCATTGGCTAATTATACAGCGGTACCTTGAGATACGAGTTTAATTCATTCCGTGACCGAGCTCGTAAGTCAAAATGCTCGTATCTCAAATCAATTTTCCCCATTGAAATTAACTGAAATGCGACTAATTCGTGCCAGCCCCCAAAAAACCACCCCAATTTTTTGTAAAATGTTTTCAACATAAGAAAAATGTATTTATAATGAACAAACATTATATACAAACAAAATAAAACCCAATACATAAAAGAGAATCTAAAGAAATAAACAGATGTTGTCAGAGCCGATTAGCATATTGTGTTATTTTTTTTCTTTCACTTCACTTTTGCTTAACTTAATTTTCTTCTTCACTAGTTTTTTTCTTTTTTTGCCACGCTTTCATCACTTTCATTTACAGGGCATTTCAACAGAAACCTGTCCAAGGAGCTTTGTTTCTTCCTCCCCTTTAGAATATTTCTGAAATGAGTTAGGCAAGTGTCATTAAATAGCGCTACTGCACAACCAGTTGCAAAATTTTCAGGGTGTTTCTTTTCAGTAAAGTCTGAAACTTTTTCCTACATTGCCAACATTTCTTTTATCTCACTTGAAGAGATAACCTCCTCCGCCTAGGGCTCCTCTGCTATACCAATCTCCTGCAGAACCTCCGTATGTTGCTGCGTCTGTAGTTCTGTCAACTCCTCCGTCCTCAGTTCCTCAGAATGTGCGGCGACAAGCTCTTTGATGGCTCGTAACTCAAGACAAAAAATTGACCTAGTGACAGCTCGTATCTCAAAAAACTTGTATGTTGGGGCACTCATATCTCAAGGTACCACTGTACTAGGAATAGCTTATCTTTGTTATCTACTTCACTTTGCTAAGTCTGTTTTTACAATTATCAGAGGGTTGTATAGAAAAATGCCAAGACTTATTATTGAAAATCATCCTGAGTCGAAAAATTAAAAAAATGACGGGGGACCACTTTTTTTTTTTTAAATTGATAAACATAAAATGTTACAGGGCATTTTTTCAATATAACAGAATGAACCAACCGATAAGAGTTGTGCATGACCTGTCATTAGTTCAGCCCTTGTCTGACCTTGCTCTGAGTAAATGAAGTAGAGAACAACAACACCAACATTTATTTCTATAGCACATTTATACACAGGATGTAGCTCAAAGTGATTTTACCAGATGTCAAAGAAACAGTAGCAAGAAAAGAAAAACAAATTAAAATTAGATAAGAATAATGAATAAATAACATACATACAGTAAATCAACACAACTTATGTAAAATATTCATAAATTCAGTTTTAATTAATTATATACCTAAGGACTCTACTTTTCTAAGTTTCTTTGCATGAGTTCAATGATAAGGCCAAGAAAGACAGAAGAAAAAAAACTTGCAGATGTAAGATGCTAAAGAAAAAAAAAACAAAATCTACAGAGGTTTCAAGGCCAAAAGGCCGCCCAACACCCACTGTGCATTCCACCTAACACAAATGTATTTAAGTAGTTCTTAGTATTTTTTAGGATTTGTGCTAGAAGATCTGATGCAGTGGGTCTCGTCAACAGCTGGGAGTATCTGCTTTCATCTGAGCATCACAGGCAGCTGCACAGTACTTTGATCAGGAGGTGGTAGCGTAAAATGCCACCACAGAAACACCGGAAAAGAAACCAGAGAAAAGTACCGATTAATAATAATCGCAAATGCATTAAATATATGATAATTCTATGTATGTATAGTCTACTATGAGTAGAACTAGCAAGTAGCTATGAAAAGCCAAATTAATAATGTGGGTTTTTAGAAAGTTATTTTAAATGTTCCATGGAGTTAGTCTGGATATCGCTGTAGCAAAGCAGTCCACATTTTTGGTGCATAACAGCAAAAGGCCGTTTCATCACTTCTTTTATGCTTAGCCCTTGGAATGATAAGCAGACCACTATATGAAGATCTAAGGTTTATGACTTTGAATGTAGGGGAGCAGGCACTCCAAAATATAGGAAGGATTAAGATTATTTAAAGCTTCATATTCCAATAATATTATTTTAAAATCAGCTCTAAAGGATACAGGTAACCAGTGTATAATGATGCTGAAACTGGTGAGATGTTCTCAAATTTTATTTTTCTTGTTAAGACTCTTGCTGATGCATTCTGAACTAACTGCATCCTATTAATATCTTTCTAGGATAGTCCAGTTACGAGTGCGTTATAGTAATCTAGCTGACTAAAAACCAAAAGAGTGAATTAAATTTCTCAGCAATTTGCAATGTTATAAGAGATCTAACTTTTGCAATGTTCCTTAATGAAAAAATATGTTTAATGTGTGAATTAAACTTTATGTCAGAGTTCAAGATTACACTTAAATTCTTAACTTCCACCTTGACTTTTAATGCTAAGGGATTTCTTCTTTATTTCTAAGACCTTCACCATTTCCATTTTTTGCCAACAACTAGGATTTCTGTGTTATCCTTATTTAGCTTGAGGAAATTACTACTAATCCATTAAGAAATACAGTCTAATGTCGACTTCCAGCTCTATAGTATTTGGGACTAGCCATTTGGCCGTATGTTGGTTACAAAGTGTACAGGTCATTGCAACTGAAGCGCTGTGGGTCTGGTGTGGGTCACCAGCATGTATACTTTAACTGCCAATATGGAGTAGCAGAAACTGATAATCAAGTCTCCACTTCCTTTTTAGCTGCAGCTCAGCTGTTATTATGTCACTTACTCCCCCTCCTGCACAGCAATTTGAAAGTGCCATACAGCGGTTCTACTGAAACTCCATGGAGGGACTGCTCATCATTCATGTGTCAGTGCTTTGCAGCACAAAATTGATACTTTATGGTGGAATCTTCCCAAAGTCACCACTGACATGTTGGTGCTTCATGATGTTTGTTACATCAAAGGTAAAATTCATCATTCATTTGATGGTAATTTGTGGTGATCGATCAATACTTAACAGGGGAAAGCTTATATAGGATAGTGGCACTGAAGAAATCGGTAGTAAAAGGACAGTAACAGCTCATCTATTAATTCTCAACCATTAATCAGTAATAAAAAATTAGATGGTATTGGCCAAAAGTTTAAATGGCCTCAACTCTGTCGGCTGTAAATCAGCGAATGACTGTACCAGTAAGACATTGGATCAGAAGGCTCTGAACATCAGGGTCATCAGGTACTATAAAGTTCACCTTGAATTCGATATAAACCTGGCCTAATGGTAGCATGTAGATTGAAAATAATAGCAGGCCCAGAATATAACCTTGTAGTATACGGTATTCAATATCATGGATCCCCCAAACTACAATACCACAAATAACAAATAATTTCCTACCTTTTAAATAAAACTGAAAACAAGTTAAGACCCTGCAATAGAGACCCACCCACTGTCAAAGGTGATTTATAAGAATACTGTGGCTTTTAGTGCCAAATGCTCTGCTCAGGTCTAGGAGAGCAAGAACTTGTTTGTCAACATTAACCTGCAGGTCATTCACAACTTTAAACAGTACGGTTACTCCACTATGATTTGTTCTAAACTTGACTGAAATTTATCAAACATAAAATGCTTATTCTAGAATATTATTTGAAAAAATACAGGTTAGAAATGGATCTAAAAGTTGTCAAGGATAAAGCAGTCTAGGTTATTTTTCTTGACCAGGTGTTTAATTACTATAGTCTGTAGAGAATCTGGAAAGACCCCAGTATCTAATGCAAAGTGAACTATACCAAGTACACTATCAGTTACTACATATATTACTACAGATACATTTATGAAAAAACTGGGTCAGTGGCACAACTGGAAAGTTTTAGTTAAGAAATTATTCTGCTGAGTTTAGGTAAACATTATTTCAGTGAAATTAATTCACTAAAAAGAGAACATTGTGGATCAATAGGATTAACTTTTGAGGGGTGTATTACATTACATCTACTGTTGTTAATTTTGCGTTAAAGTCTGATTCGCTGGATGTTTTTAGAAGATGTTCCATTGACTGAGCTGGGTTTAGAATACAATCAATAGCTGAAACGAAAACTCTTGGATTTCCAACTTATCATTTATAATTTTAAAACTAGGACTGTTTTCCAAGACAAACTGCTTTGTTGTATTCAGTTATATATGCCTTCAATATTTAACAGTGGAATATTAATTTAGTCTTCCTCCTTTTACAATCACCCTTATGGCATTTTCTCTTAAGATCAGGCACTCTATGAGTCTTCCAAGGTATTTTAGTGCTGGAGGATTTCTTAACAATTTTGACAGAGGACAACATGTTAGCTGAAGCTCTCATCTTAGCATTCAAATATTCTACCTTATTGGTAGGACTGCTTTTCTATGTTTGAACAAGTACTAAATTCAAACTGATTACTCAGAATATGAGAAAACCTAGAGGCTGCTATGGCATGAAAATGCCGTTTTTTAAACAATACACTACTCTTTATTTCTGGTAACCATTATTTCTATGTCACACACAAGGCAAAATGGTCTATAGTACCAATACCCATGACCTCCTTCATGTTAGTTTTTTATTATTTTACTGCTAAATCCAACATGGATCCTACATTGTGTGTTGGCTCACTGTCATGTCGTGGATGAAAACAGTGCTGTAAGTTAATAAATTTTCTTGCCTTAGGGTAACATGGGTTATCAACATGAAAACTGAAATTGCCTACAATTAGGAACCTGTCATAATTATTTATTATAATAGAGGCTAAGTCTGAGAATTCCCTGATAAGTAAGACATTATATTTTGGAGGTCTATAAATGGTCAGTAAGATAGAATGAGACGCTCCTTGAATAATGATAGAAACCTAACTGAAAGACGCAAAAGTACCAAAGATGGTATCTTTACAGTTAAATCGGCTCAAGAAAATACTTGCTAAACCGTCACCTTTCTTACCTTAGCAAACAGAATGAAAAAAATTACAATTTGTGGTGCTGTTTTAATTAATAGTGCAGCACCATTACTGTTGAGCCACGTTTCACTCAATGTTAAGAGTAAATTTTCCTTTATCACTGATAAGATCGTTAATGTAAAATGTCTTGCAGGTTAATGCTGTAATGTTTAGTAAAGCCAGATTTAAGGTCACAGAAGAGTATCCGAGTGTTTGGACAGTATGAAATGCATATTAGGTTATCTGCATTTATACCGGTTTATATGGATCTTTTTAGTTAAACTATGATCCATTATTATAGTGCTAATATAGTAAACATTTATGGGTGAACCCACTGCAAACTTATCACATTCTAGCATGCTTTATTGTTAACACTGGGCCTAAAGCTATGTAATCATGAATGAAAAATTACCTCAGATACATTGTTGTAGAGGACCATGGCGCTGTTCAAATGCAGACCAACATGTCTGAAGAAACAGACAGAGCTCTTCTTTCAGCATCATTTACTCATGCACCAGGAAAACAAAACAAGGTTTTGCAGTTTGGTAACTGATAGCTCAGGTAGTACATAATCAAGTTTCCAACAACAACATCATCACTGTCTGCAGGCTCAATGGTGAAGTGGAGAGGGTCGAGGCAGTCATGAATGGTGAGCTGTCGAGTAAGCAGAGGTATCCTGAGGTACCCGCTTGCATTGCCAGGTTCTGTTGTATATTGTCGTCTTGAGCTGGAGCAGGGGTAAAGATGACTCGGTCTGAGGTATGAGCGATACAGCAGGGAGTTGAAGTAACCGATTTGATCCAGGATATCAATGAAGTCTCTAAAAGATGAGCTTTCTCTTCCCTGAAATACTTATGTCTGGCTAATAAATGTTGGAACTGTATCTCAAGGGTAATGCAGCTCAGCTACTCAACTCTCTTACACAAGGAAACTTTCCTCCTCTCCCCCTTTCACCTCTGTTATCACTCCATAATGCTTTGGGTTTCTCCTATTTTGACACTCTGACTCTGGGTATGTTTTCTTGTTTGCTGACCTCCACTGACATTGTGCTGTGTTTCTTTATGTAACTCCTCACTGTTTTGTTAACATTGCTCACAGTGTCTTTTGTGTATACTTATCTGGTCATAAGTGTCTGTTTCCATGTTCCAAAGACACTATTCAGCAGCTAACCTACCCATACATGCTAACATTCTAACTCACACCCTTTTGTAAATACAGATTTTGTACCAATCGTTGTACCATAATGTTAAACATGTTTTATTAATCCTCAAACAAGGTTGGGATCAATTCCTTTTTTTACTTAAGGAAGTGGATTTTACAATTTACAAAGAGCATTCAAAGTATCTTACTTTCATTTTATTAAAAACAATGACATAATTAAAATGAAATGACAACATATATGTTTATAATAAAACAGAGTTCTAAAAACAATTCTTAGTTTTTTTTTTATATCTCCATGGTCAGAGTAGTAAATAATCAAGTGACACAGGGCACATTTTGAAAGGATTTTGTGGTTTATGTTTACAACACTTTCAGCACCCTGAAGGGTTATTTTAAAAACTAGAACATGTCTCAAGAAACTGTAAGCACAAATAATATGACAAAGATAATAGCTCTGGACTAAGCCAGTATCAAATTAAGCTAATTCAGATCAATCTGTTCCCCCAACATAACTGTAATTAGTAACAGAAACCTGCTGTGAAGTAAATAAAATTAACTTCAGGTATATTAAAGAAAAAATCTCCTGCTTAAGACACCACAATACAAAATCCCAAAAGCACTTCTTGTCATATACAGGATTTCCCTGAATTACGAACATTTATAAAAACTCAGGTATGCGGTGACCTTGACCTTAGAAACCACAATGAAGCTGAATCTTCATAGTTGTATAGACCAAGCCTGGGACGATTTTCAAATACATGTAGCACTAACACTGGGTCATCTCCGCACCTTGCAGAATAAAATGCAGCTAGATGTTTGGGGTGGTGGTTGATGTTGATGATGTGCAATCATCAGTCTCAGTCATTTTAGCAGCGGATGCTGTGTTCAGAGCCTGAGTTGGGTCTGACTGCAGACCTCTGGTGCTCTGCAATTCAGCAGCTCCACTAAACAGCCAATTGGACTTCACGTTTATGTTACATTATTTACACAGTGCAAACTCCCAACAAGGATCTAGTTGCAACTGCAGCACTATACAACACTGTCACTATATGAGAGACACTCATATCACATGAAACACCAACTATAAGAAATACCTATTCAATAGTTATCATTACCCTAGAGTAACATAACCCTCCCACAATCCTAAGCTTAACCTTGGAGTACACATTAAAATGGGTGTGCTGTGACTGGCTGTGTCCTGACTGACTGTGACTGTCAGGTAATGCAAGGCAGCCAAATGTTATCACATGTATGCAATATGATTGGTTCATCAATGGAGCAGAGATGAGAAGGTTCAGATCTATCTTCCTATCTGATGCAGCCACTGTGGCTGGGTATTCATAGCGGCTGGTGTACCCGGACTCGAAATGGGAGCAGACTGGTGTGGATTGGGCTCTTTGCCTGATGCAGCCACATGGTTAATTTTATCCCTGTACTTGCAAGCTAATCCTAGTCTAAAGCAAACTTTCACCATAAGGGATGCAAAATGTACCCAATACACTACCTTTCCCCTCCTACAAACACCTGGCAGGGCCCCTCCCAAGGACTGCTCAATTTAGGAGACCGACCTTAATTTTTTTTGTGGCTGTACCCAGACATGATGGCCAGCTTAGAGGAGGTGTTCTTGCATCCAAATTCATAATGAGTTTTCCGACTGCACCCAGCCTCAAACATTCAGGAAATGGACTTGGATTGTTTAGTGAATTTGTATTCAGGTTCGCTCTTTTTTATTTGAGAAAATGAACACTGTCAGTTCATGGCTATGTTGTGACTAAAATGGTAATCCAGCAGAAAAATTAAGGACGTTGAAGAAATGCCTTGTGATACTACTATTAACCTTTACATTCTGTTATAATCTTTTAGAAATGTGCTTTAGTTATGGGAACAGTTCATTGTAATCTCTAAGAAAATATGTTCACTGACAAACTAACAATTCAGAGGAGCAGGAGCAAGAGCCTATTTTGTCAGTTGGGGCACAATGGTGAAAAAAGGTCTGGACAAGGTACCACTCCATTGCAGGGTCATCTCACCCACACAGACACACACACAAGGACTATTTAACTAAACCTACAAGACTTAGAGAACACTGGAGCTGTAAAACTGGAGGACAAGATAAGAATAAGATAAAAGAAAAGCATAAGATACAAGGAAAACATTCAAACTTCACACAGATAAACAGATGCTGGATTTGAACTGAGTGTGCTGGATCTGTAAAGTGGGAGAGCTAACCAGTCTGCACTACTGCATCACCTTAGCTATAACTTAACTATATTTAAGTATATTTAAACTAAATATCTCAAACTCTTAAATTAATAACATTTAAACTCACAGCCTTATGTTGACTGTTCAACTGTCATAATAATTCAGAATATTATACTCTGAAAGGAAAAAATGTACAATGTGGATTAAAAAAAAATGGTAATTTTTCTCAGGATTTTTTTATATTATATTCTCTACATTCTTCTCCAAGTATAAGCTTTTAGCTAAATAGGGGTGGAAATATCTACATGAAAAATAAACAATTACTTGTATAAAGTTAAAATAGTAGAAATAACAAACTATTTGAAAGACTGGCTGATAATTTATTCCACTCAAAATTTTAAAAACTCTGGTAAATATCAGAGAAAAGCCAAGCAAAATGACACCTTTTATTGGCTAACTAAAAAGATTACAATATGCAAGCTTTCGAGGCAACTCAGGACCCTTCTTCAGGCAAGATATAATCAGAAAGATATTCTGATATTTCTGGTAAATATCAGAAAGAATGAGTTGTGACATTAACAAAATGCCTTAAATATTAATATCAGACTGCTTTTTAAACTGAGTTTACGATGCCTTTAACACATTTTCATTTCCCCCAGTTAGTCTTAAATCCTCCCAAATATTAAAGATGAATTTCAAGTCCTGTACATTGTAGAATTTTAGCTGATTATAACCATATTTATAGTTTGGTGCATGTACTCTTGCTTTGTGCAAGTCACTGAACTAATAAAAAAAAAGAAGAAAGAAACTGCTGAAGAAACTAATATAAAGCCACAAAGTGTAGAGGGTCTGTTAAATATAAACCCATAACTTCAGCGGTTTTTGAGACTGGTTGTATTCATTCATTTAGGTTCTCCCAATTGTGTGAATTAACCACTGAAAAGTTATGGTTAGTCTGTTAATGTGTTAATTGGGTTTTTGGACAGAGATAGCAATTAGCGTTGAGACAGCATTAAAGCAAACTGACCGAACACCACTACTGAAATCTAACATATCATGCTAAATACATTTTTCCATACATGTAACAGGTATCTCAGATGACAAGTCTCATATATTTAAGTTATCTTTCATTGATATCCACTCAGACAGAAAAGGATCCACTGATGTGGTGGAAGGCCCATGCATCACAGCTACCTTACCTTGTCAAGGTTGGCAGAAAGCTTTTATGCATTCCAGCAACCAATGTATAATCAGTAGCTAAGTTTCCATCCAGTTTTTTGCGACGTTTTGTTATCGACAAACAGAATATACGTAAAAAAAATGTGCGAAATTTGCTGTCTCCAGCCTGTTTCCATCAAACTGGCTTTTTATCGATAAAATGGTGTGCGTGATGACGTCATCCCCCCTAAAATGAACTGTCGCATAAGTTTTGTTGTATCGCGAAAAAAATCTGCCCTTGAGCCGTTTCCATACATAATTTTGTGTATGTCGCAAATTATCTATCTTTTGTTTTCCACGTTACACCCCCTCCAGAAACAAAGAAATGGAGAGATTATTCAGACAGTTTTTTGAAATTTGCCAGCTTACTGTTATTTCAGTTTCACAAATAATTGGAATTGTACATAATATCCGAAGACGACAGCAGAATGAAGCAGTTGCTTGTCTGATAGCCCTAGAGCTCGAAGAAAGTACCCCAGTGCGACGAAACCCACGGGTATGGGAGAGACGACGGAATAAGACCTTCTGGGAGGAGGTGGTGGAGAGACACTTCACAGAAAATCTCTGGCTGCAACATTTTATAATGACACGGCCGACGTTTGAGATGTTGTGTGGATTCATCAGTCCTGATGTTGCGCCCATCACAGGTTGCCACCGACCACCGGTTCCAACCCAAAAGCGGATTGCCATCGCCCTTTACAAGCTGGCAACCTGCGCCGAGTATAGAGTAGTTGGAGAAACTTTCGGGGTTAGTAAAACTACCGTCCATCGATGTGTATATGCTGTGTGCACCGCTATTAAAGAAAAATTAATGCGCCGTTATATCAGACTTCCGACTGTAGCGGAGGCCAATGAAATTGCAAACCGCAATTCCTTGGTGCATCTTGTGCCACAGATTTACGGTGCGCTGGATGGCACGCATGTGCCTATTCTTCCCCCGACGGAAGGCTACAGCGATTACATTAATCGCAAAGGGTGGCCATCTATTGTTCTCCAGGCCCTTATTGATGACAGGTGCATGATACAAGACATTTGCGTTGGCACTCCTGGAAGTGCCCATGATGCAGCTGTGTTTGCAGCATCGGATCTGTACAGGTGAGCCTACCTTTCAACATCCCTTCTCAGTGCGATAACAACTGAATTAGTACTGTAACCTGCTTCCCTTAAGGTTTTTAATTAAAACTGAAATTTGAATTAATACAAAATAACGATGTTTAATCAAAAAAAAACTCTCTTCATCAGACCATGCGAACCGCTCCGCCATTCTCGTTTTGATTGCACGTGATGAAAATGTGACACATTTATTTGCGTTAAAGCCCTTTTTTCCGACAAAAAGTGTTTCCAATGTAGTTTTTGCGACATCTGAATTATCGATATGGAATTTATGCGCTAAAGTTAAACGGAAAAATATTATGTCGACATGTACAACATTTTATCGATAATTAGCATTTCCATCAGCTATATCAGTAAAAAAATTTGAAGCGCTAAATATTTTTTCGCAAAAATTCCTTGGATGGAAACCTGGCTAGTGACTGCGCAGTGCCAGTGGGTACACTGACTTCCCTAATAGGTTACAGATTAAACTAGACAAAGTAAACATGTTTGTATTGTTACATTTCAGTTCACAATAAAGAAAACAATATGTATGAGCATAGGCCAGAAGTACTTTATTTCTTTATGAAATGATTTAGATCATTGTTGCTCATTTGATTTTTACATTTATGAACTTTTAATGTTAGCAGATGCAAATTTGAGATGTTTATGTAGATGTGATATTTTTTTAATATCTGCATTTATATGTTTACTTGTGGCTACTGCAAACTGGACACAAATGCTCATGTAAGTAATCTGTGGTTCATTTATGTGTGGTTTGTTTATGCCTATTTATAGGATCTCATATTAAAACAACTGCTTTTAAACATCTGAGACAGTGACTTTATGTTTTCTAAATGAAAATATGTGCTGTTTCAATATAAAACGTGAAGTGAAAATTGGTGTGTTTTGCTTTAAAATTACCACATTCTAACCATACCATTATTAATACTGAAAACCAGGAAATTTTTTGTCACTGTAATTGTTATGTGAAATTTCAAATTGTTCCATCCCTAATTTTATATATATGTCAAACCTTCAGTGTCTTCACTTTAGGTTCTAGCAGGAAGTCAAGGACATGAAGTATTGGGACTGAAAGTCAGGGGAGCGATAAGGGAGGCAGACACAGCATATACTGTACAACAAGTGAAAAGGTGCATTTATTGAAAAAAAGAAACATGTTCAATAAAGGCAATGTCAAAAATGCAAACAAATACTGTCATAAATAAATAAATAAAATGAAAAAAGAACGTTCATTAAAAGCACAAAAAAAGATGACATCCACCATAGGTGAAAAATCTTCTCTCTCTATCAAACAGTGAGAAAGCTGACCTGCCCAAGGCAAAAACGGATAAACGTCTGTTTATTCCTGCCTACACATCACCCTGTTCTCTTTTGTCTCTTTAATCATGCATGTACTGACCTTCTCCTGGTCTGAACTGATCTGACCCCTTGACTGACAAGAACACCAGCTTTTATCCCAAGTCAACCATCACTTGTCTCAAGTCTCCTCCATCTTTTTGATCACACAACTAGCCTAGACAATAACCACATGTGTCACACAAGTAGCTAACTCTGCACTCCGCATCATATTGGTCCTGTTCACCAGGCATCCTACACACCCAAGTCAGTTCCTATGCAGCACTACAATTCCCAAAAAAAGCCAGTCACACCAGAAGAAGCACAACAGGCAACATGCACATCTCCACTCAAGGGCTATTCAAATGGAACCACACAACGCCTCATTCACCCCAAGCCCAAAAACCCATGGTTGTTTCCTGTGTGCACCCAGAGAGTAAGCTAGTAATTTAATATTTCATGTTATTATAATGACAGTGCAGGCAACAAACTAATAAAAATGGGGTAAAGTGCTTTTAAAGTGTCAAACTGTGAGGCATTTTGGCACAATATTTTACACGTCAAAGTTGATGGACTCATTCCCTCACTCACTCACCCACAATTTAAAAAGTTTTAATTTGGCAGGATAGTACATCTAAGTGGACAGGTATTACTTAAGAAAGGAAATTTCAATATATCAATATTTATAGGTAAAAACAATAGAAAAACTAAATACCGCAAAATCTCAAAAATATTTTGAGAGATTTGCTTGAAATTTGGTGCAGGTAAAAAAAAAAAAAAAAGAAAATTTGCCAAAACTTTTTTTTTTTTTTTAATTTCTTAATTATTTTTTCATTTATAGATATTTATTAACAATGTGTTAACTTACATGCTCTGCATGACATTGACAGGGGGCTGCATGCAAACAAAGGACACAGAAGAAGTGATTGACAGCAGCATTAGCCAATAATGTGGATGGACAAGTAAAGACGAGACAGTTTCTTGGACAATGACATGACCATATTTGCCATATAAAATGAGTTGTGAAATGGAAAACAGAATGTTTGGAGAAGCTCAAGGAAGAGGCGAAGTTCAATGGTTAGCATAGCTGTGAGTGCTGATGTCTCTTCACCAGAAACAAAAAGGTAGGGAGTAAGAGGTAGAGGCAGAAATGATGTTCCCAGATCCAAGTCAAGGAGTCCAGACAGCAAAAGTTTAAACTTAATGGGTCCCCCAAAAGCAACTCCATTTTATTATACACCAAACATACAGACTTTGAAAGGGCACCTCCATTTCCAAACCCCAGAATCGTTTACATTTACAAGTGTATCTTCTTGCTTTCTGTCAGGATACCGCCCACCCCCTCAATCCCCAATTCTCTTCAAAATACACATACATTTGCATCTGCGTATTTTAAATGAGGTCCCCCAATCATTTAAGGAGTCTCCCAATCATAGTATCAGCAGTTATTTTATTCCATTCAAGCACTGGAGAAAACAACTCCAAAGTAAAAACATTAAATGCAGTACATGTGCAGCATACAAACATCATTGTTGTTTATAATAAGTTAAAGTAAAACACAATGTGTTAGAAGTTTATTATCGGTCTACGGCTATGGCCAAAAAAAAAAAACACATTTGAGGATAGATCAAAAAGTAAAGGCAATTTGAAAACTATGTGGTAGGTTATGTTAGGCAAGGTTAGGTTAGATAGACTTAACCAACATATAAACAAAAAAGCAACAACAGATTCAATGAAGGACTTATAAAACAGTGTCATGGTTATGTCCATTTTTAAAACAGTTGCATTTCCTAAGAAAGAAAAGATGTGTCTGACCCTTTAACGAATTTGTTCTGTGTTAAGACGAAAGTTTAGTATGTTATCAATTATTGTCCCTAGATATTTATAGTGCTCTACCATCTCCACTGTCTCTCCTTTAATTAAAGTTGAGGTAGTGTAATGAGCAGAGCACCCAATATTTACAACCATATCTTTTTTTTTTTTAATCTTTAGATATAAAAGAAATGATCACACCATTGTACAAATTAATCAACAATAGAACAGTGGCAGTGTTCCTTATCCTGTAAAAGATTCACAATAACAGAGTCATCTTCAAATTTCAGTATGTCTGTCCTTATGTGTACTCCTGTAGGTCACTTGCATATAAGATCAACAAAAAAGGTGATAAACTGAAACCTCAGTAGGTACCACTAGATATACTAAGTCTATCAGAAAAACAGCCATTAACTTTTACTTTCTGTGTTCTATTAGTTAAAATTCCAGAAACCACCACAGCAAGTTAGGATTAAAGAACTGTAATCAATATATAATTTTACAATTTAATACAATATTGTATTAATAATATAACCTTATATGAAGTTATATATAGTATATACTTATACAAATTTATAACAATGAATTATCTATAATAATAAAAGGCAAAGCCCTCACTGACTGACTGACTCACTCATCACTAATTGTCCAACTTCCCGTGTAGGTGGAAGGCTGAAATTTGGCAGGCTCATTCCTTACAGCTTACTTACAAAAGTTAGGCAGGTTTCATTTCGAAATTATACTCGTAACGGTCATAACTGGAACCTCTTTTTTGTCCATATACTGTAATGGAAGGCAGCAAGATGGCCGTAGGAGACGGAGTTGCGTGTCGCGTCATCACACCTCCCACATAATCACGTGAACTGACTGTGAACTCAGTACGTAGAAAAGAAGGAGGAGCCCCAAAGAGCGGTGAAGAAAACATTCATTACACAATTGACAAGGCAGCGAAACAATAAGAAGCGAGTGAGTGACGCATACAAGCATCTTCATAAGACACGAGGTATTAAAAAGCACGGTGTAAACCGTAAGTCTAAATTAACTTTATAGAAACGCTCCCGTTGCCGTTTGCAATACCATATTCGCGAGACACAAGTTTAATGAGAAGACACGAGGTATAAAAAAGCACGGTGTAAACCGTAACCTTAAATTAACTTTATAGAAACGCTGCCACTGCTGTTTGCAATGCCATATTCGCGAGATACAAGTTTAATGAGAAGACACGAGGTATAAACGAGAGTTTGCATCACTTTGTAACAGAGTTAAAATTGCTGTAGCGAGAAACTTTTAACTGCCGGGTCTTAGCTAACATTAAATAAACCCATGGACATCGCAACATCACACAAGAGAGCGGCTCACGTGAAGTGACTGAACGCAGCAGGAGTGATCACTTCGATGAATCAAACCTGTTCAAAAAACACATTACACAATTGATAAGTTAGGAAAAGAATATGAAACAAAGCACGGTATAAACCGTAACTTTAAATTAAGTTTATAGAAACGCTGCCGTTTGCAATACCATATTCGCCCCTGCAAAGCGCGGTGATTTTGCTATATATATTAAACTATTTCAACCATTCTATGATCTGCTTCTCGCAACTGAAAGAGGGCACCGTGGCAGAAGTTAGTCGACTTGCTCACCAACCACAAGCGTTACCTGGTAGGTAACCACCCATACAATCAGATTGTGAATCAGACTACGAATGCCTGCAATGTAATTACTCTGATCTACATGCTGTCAAATGAACAAACCACACGCCGTAGCACATTAGGGGCTTCGCCTCTACGTCCGAGGATCGATTCCCGTAAGGGAGTGCAGTGAGTGTGTACGCCTGATGAGCCCACAATTACGGCGAAACACGTGTCGCATACTATGCATCTTAAAAGCACGGTGTAAACAGTAAGTTTAAATTGAGTTTATAGAAACGCTATCGCTGCCGTTTGCAATACCATATTAGATGACTTTGTAACAGAGTTTAAATTGCTGGAGCGATAAATTTTTAACTGCCGGGTCATGTCGCGTGTTCTTGGGTAGGTACACCAAAAAAATGTATACATTTATGCATGTAATGGGCAAACAAAAAATGTACTATACCCGAAAGCACTACAGTAGTACTCAATGTATCTTTACTTCATAAATGTTAATGTTTTACTGTTTAATAATTTATACGCTTCTTATATGTTGTTCAGATTCTTTTATCAAAATACCAGTAACAGCGCACTGCACGATAACGTGGAGTGAATACACTTGACATGAGCATTCATGTTATTTATCCTCTTTCTCTGTACGTTTACCATTCGTTTGCTCAGAGGTTGATGCGCTTGCTGCTTAATGAGCAGCTCTTCACCCTAGCGTCCCGTAGCTTCTCTTCTTTCGTCGGCATCTTTTCCCGTTAAAACTGATTTTTTTTAAAACTTAGTATGTTTTCTTTAATTTCTCAGTTAAGCTGGCACTAAAGTCTTCAATCTGCCTCAAGAATGATTAGCGAAGGTGGTAGAGAATGAAAACGGCAGCCGTACGCATCCGCCACGGACGCACTGGTGCGCGCAGCTGTGAGTTGATTCTACAATAAAATAAAATAAAGATAAAAAGAGTAATAACTTGCAGCACCGCTATTCAATTACACTTGCCTAACGCCTCTCCTAAGGGGAAATACTGTGGGATCTGGGCATCCGTCAAAGCAGCAATCACAGGCCCGATTAGAAAGCGGGAAGCTGTGATTTGTCGTCTCCCTCCCATGTAACAATCACAGCCCGTGTTGCAACGCACTATGTATGTATATGTATATATGTGTATGTGTGTGTATATGTATGTGTAGATATATATATATATATACAGTGGTGTGAAAAACTATTTGCCCCCTTCCTGATTTCTTATTCTTTTGCATGTTTGTCACACAAAATGTTTCTGATCATCAAACACATTTAACCATTAGTCAAATATAACACAAGTAAACACAAAATGCAGTTTGTAAATGGTGGTTTTTATTATTTAGGGAGAAAAAAAAAATCCAAACCTACATGGCCCTGTGTGAAAAAGTAATTGCCCCCTGAACCTAATAACTGGTTGGGCCACCCTTAGCAGCAATAACTGCAATCAAGCGTTTGCGATAACTTGCAATGAGTCTTTTACAGCGCTCTGGAGGAATTTTGGCCCACTCATCTTTGCAAAATTGTTGTAATTCAGCTTTATTTGAGGGTTTTCTAGCATGAACCGCCTTTTTAAGGTCATGCCATAGCATCTCAATGGATTCAGGTCAGGACTTTGACTAGGCCACTCCAAAGTCTTCATTTGTTTTTCTTCAGCCATTCAGAGGTGGATTTGCTGGTGTGTTTTGGGTCATTGTCCTGTTGCAGCACCCAAGATCGCTTCAGCTTGAGTTGACGAACAGATGGCCGGACATTCTCCTTCAGGATTTTTTGGTAGACAGTAGAATTCATGGTTCCATCTATCACAGCAAGCCTTCCAGGTCCTGAAGCAGCAAAACAACCCCAGACCATCACACTACCACCACCATATTTTACTGTTGGTATGATGTTCTTTTTCTGAAATGCTGTGTTCCTTTTATGCCAGATGTAACGGGATATTTGCCTTCCAAAAAGTTCAACTTTTGTCTCATCAGTCCACAAGGTATTTTCCCAAAAGTCTTGGCAATCATTGAGATGTTTCTTAGCAAAATTGAGATGAGCCCTAATGTTCTTTTTGCTTAACAGTGGTTTGCGTCTTGGAAATCTGCCATGCAGGCCGTTTTTGCCCAGTCTCTTTCTTATGGTGGAGTCGTGAACACTGACCTTAATTGAGGCAAGTGAGGCCTGCAGTTCTTTAGACGTTGTCCTGGGGTCTTTGTGACCTCTCGGATGAGTCGTCTCTGCGCTCTTGGGGTAATTTTGGTCGGCCGGCCACTCCTGGGAAGGTTCACCACTGTTCCATGTTTTTGCCATTTGTGGATAATGGCTCTCACTGTGGTTCACTGGAGTCCCAAAGCTTTAGAAATGGCTTTATAACCTTTACCAGACTGATAGATCTCAATTACTTCTGTTCTCATTTGTTCCTGAATTTCTTTGGATCTTGGCATGATGTCTAGCTTTTGAGGTGCTTTTGGTCTACTTCTCTGTGTCAGGCAGCTCCTATTTAAGTGATTTCTTGATTGAAACAGGTGTGGCAGTAATCAGGCCTGGGGGTGGCTACGGAAATTGAACTCAGGTGTGATACACCACAGTTAGGTTATTTTTTAACAAGGGGGCAATTACTTTTTCACACAGGGCCATGTAGGTTTGGATTTTTTTCTCCCTAAATAATAAAAAACCATCATTTAAAAACTGCATTTTGTGTTTACTTGTGTTATATTTGACTAATGGTTAAATGTGTTTGATGATCAGAAACATATATATATATATATATGTATATATATGTGGGTGTATATGTATACAGTGATCCCTCGCTATATCGCGCTTCGCCTTTCGCGGCTTCACTCTATCGCGGATTTTATATGTAAGCATATTTAAATATATATCGCGGATTTTTTGCTGGTTCGCGGATTTCTGCGGACAATGGGTCTTTTAATTTCTGGTACATGCTTCCTCAATTGGTTTGCCCAGTTGATTTCATACAAGGGACGCTATTGGCAGATGGCTGAGAAGCTACCCAACTTACTTTTCTCTCTCTCTTGCGCGGACTATCTGTGATCCTGACGTAGGGGGTGTGAGCAGGGGGGCTGTTCGCACACCTAGACGATACGGACGCTCGTCTAAAAATGCTGAAAGATTATCTTCACGTTGCTATCTTTTGTGCAGCTGCTTCCTGAAACGACATGCTGCACAGTGCTTAGCATACTTAAAAGCTCGAAGGGCACGTATTGATTTTGATTGAAAAACAAACTCTGTCTCTCTCTCTCTCTTTGTCTGCTCCTGACGGAGGGGGTGTGAGCTGCCGCCTTCAACAGCTTTGTGCCGCGGTTGCTTCGCATACTTAAAAGCAAACAGCCCTATTGATTTGTTTGCTTTTCTCTATCTATGTGACATTCTGTGCTCCTGACAAGCACTCCTTTGAAGAGGAAAGATATGTTTGCATTCTTTTAATTGTGAGATGGAACTGTCATCTCTGTCTTGTCATGGAGCACAGTTTTAAACTTTGAAAAAGAGACAAATGTTTGTTTGCAGTGTTTGAATAACGTTCCTGTCTCTCTACAACCTCCTGTGTTTCTGCGCAAATCTGTGACCCAAGCATGACAATATAAAAATAACCATATAAACATATGGTTTCTACTTCGTGGATTTTCTTATTTCGCGGGTGGCTTGGAACGCAACCCCCGCGATGGAGGAGGGATTACTGTATATATATATATATATATATGTATAATATATATGTATATTTAGATATGTGTATATGTAGATATGTATATATATGTATATATGTATATGTATATATATGTTTACATAACCTCTTTAACACACTACTTCTCCGCTGCGAAGCGCGGGTATTTTGCTAGTTAAACATAAGGATAAGAGTTGAATGTAACTAAAGGGTTAACTAAATGTTGTTTTTAGTCTAGGCACTTGAGGCTTTTGACTTATCTTAGAGCAGCCAGCAAGATATTCATAGTTGCTAAGGTTAAAATGAAGTAGATGAGTAACAAACACCTCTCTAGAAAGGGGAAATAAACTAATAGGAAAGCCCAAACAGTAGTGCATATTAAGAGTCAGATAACATGGTATATTAGATGAGTGCTGGGCGGTATATTAGTTCATACCAAAAACTGTTTTTTATTTTTGTTATGATATGGATTTTTCTTATACAGCAACACCGGTTTAAATAGCCTAAACAACGTTCAGAACGTGGCGCAGCAGGAAACTGTTTAAGGGGGTACTTTCTTCACTGCTGCACTGCTAAACACGAATGCAATGGAGTACATGCATTAGTGGAGGTATTGAACGGTGAAAATGGACAGAGAACATTCTAAAATTGAAGCTGTTGTGGAAGATAAAGTTGAATATGATGACACAGAAGAACTTTTGCCGAAAAAAGGAGCCATGTCTGTTATCTGTAGATACTTTGGTTTTAAAAGGTCAGATGTGGACCATTATGTTTAAATGTGTGAATACTGTTTCTATACCACTGGATAATAATGCAAGCCAAGTTGTACATGTTTTATTTTTTTTTTTTTCAATACTGTGTAATAGTGTGACGACATGTTGAATTTATTCTCGACATTTCTACTTTAGTCTCGACGCTTATGACAAGAATAAAGTCAACATGTTGACTTTATTCTCGCTGTTTATGTCGAGATTAAAGTCGACATATTGAC
>NC_041397.2:120744666-120779666 GCF_900747795.2 Erpetoichthys calabaricus | reverse complement strand
ATCTTACTTGATGATTGTGTATATGTTTAATTCCAATTAATTTCTTTATCATAGCCTTATCTCTAAATTAGGTGATATCCTTCTGCATTTAGACACGAATAAAAAAATTTAATAAAGATGTACATTGTATTTGTGCCTTTTAGTCCTTGGGAGTGCACTCATTCTCTACAGCTTTATTATTAAGAATTAATTTGTATATTTCTATGGATTTACAGAAGACATGTTGAATAATGTGTCAGCTTCCAGGGTTCAAATCCTGCAGCCCTCTTTGCCTATATAGAGTTTACACTTTCTACCAGAATTTACCAGGGTTTTTTAAATTTGTATTCTGTTCTAAGTCCCACATACACAAAGACATGTTCTGAGTATGTGTGTATGCATGAGACAGTAAACAAGATGGACAGGATGTGTGTCTGTTGCAGGGCACACTCTCATCCGGCCATTTTAGAGAGAAAAATCAGAGTGCCCTGGCCAGAATTCACACCTGGTCTCTAGAAGAACTGAACTAGTAAAACTAACCACTGTGCCATCTATCAGAATAAATTATTGAATCTTAGCAGCCTTTTCAGCAATTAAAAATATTACACATTTTTAGAGATGATGAACTTTATAGTGCAAATGTAAAACACATTTTGATTCTTTAAAAAATGTGGCCAATACAACTAACAATACTGGCTAGATTACTGTACATGGACAATATGAAGTATTTATGTTTAATACATCACCAACATGGAGAGTGGAAGCTACTGTATAAACCTAATTATCTAAACTTAATTATCTAAAAGCAGCTGAAGAGGTAAGATACACGTTAGTCATGGCTGGGTTTGTATACACAAGTACTGTAGACCCACTACAATTCTAGATGTCATGAGCCACATTCAGGCATTGTATGCCAAATAAATCATATAATACGTTCATTATTCTTGGATACTTAAAGCTAGACACTTGTGCTTTCGCTCTGTGTTTTTATGTGAGAAGTATGGCACTATTATGCTTCATGTCAACTCATACTCTAAACTAAACTTGCTACTTTACATGGCTTTGCAAAGGCACCTAAATTACAGTTATGCAAGATTCATTTAAGTTTTGATTTAAAATGTATTTCAGTCATTCCTCTTATTTTATTTTGGCTTTGTTTGATGATGATAATTTTATATTCATCCTTTGGCACTGTTTGTCTCAATGTGTGCCTGATCCCAATTAAATTACTATTAGGTTTGTTTTACCAAAGCAGTATATGGAACTTCTCCAAGTTTATTATACACTATAAGAGCACATGTTTGTTCATACCTTATCATCACACCTGGATGAGTTTGCTGGGCATCACATTCCAAACCATGGCTATTAATAAGGAGATGCCCTCGTTCTTCCAGCTATAATAGCCTCCACTCTTCTGGGAAGGCTTTCCAGAAGAATTTGGAGTGTGCCTGTGAAAATATGCGCCCATTCAGCCAAAAGGGCATTTGTAAGGTCAGGTACTGATATTGGACGAAAACAACTGGCTTGCAATTGCTGTTCCAATTCATCCCAAAGGTATTCAGTATAGTTGAGGTTAGGACTGTGTGCTGGATACTTGAATTCCTCCACACCAAATCAACACATCATTTCTTTATGACCTGCCTTTGTGCATAGGGGCTCGACCATGCTGGTAAAGAAAATGGTCTTCCCCAAACTGTTGCCACGAAGTTGGAAATGTACAATTGTTTACAATATCTTTATATGTTGTAGCATTAACAGTATCATTCACTCCTACCATGGGATCTAGTTCAAACTCAGAAAAACAACCCCATGCCATTATCTCTCCTCCACTAAACTTTGCAGTAGGCACTATGCAGTCCTGAAGGTAGTGTTCTCCTGGTATACAAAAAAAAAAACAGATTTGTCCATCAGATTGCCATATAGTGAAGTGTGATTCATCACTCCAGAAAACACATTTCCACTGCTCCATAGTCTAATAGCAGCAAGCTTTACACCACTCCAGCAGATACTTGGCATTGTACATAATGATCTTAGGCTTGCGTGCAGCAGCTTGGAAAGCCATTTCATGAAGCTCCCTCCTCACAGTTTTTGTGCTTATGTTGCTTTAAGAAGCAGGTTGTGAGTGATGCAACAGAGGGTAGGCAATGTTTAAACACTATGCGCTTCAGCACTTCACGGCCCTGCTCTGTGAGTTTTTATGGTCGTTCACTTTGTGGCTCAGCTGTTGTTGCTCCCAGATGTTCCCACTTCAGAATAACAGCACTTACAGTTGACTTGGGCAGATCTAGTAGAGCTTAAATTTCACATATTGATATAGCAAGTGCTTCCAATTCTACTGCCAATGTTGGTCAATGGAGATTGTGTGACAAGTTGATGTGATTTTGTATGACAAGTTGAAGTTCAACTAAATTATTTGAAGAGGTGTCCACAAACATTTGGCCATATAGTGTATAATGATGACCTTATCAAACCTACATTTAAATAAAATCATTACCAGATTTCTTCATCCCATGTTTAACAGAGTGCATTTTTATGCTCATTAAAGATTAGGTGTTCAACTGAATGCAGAGGGTGAATGCAAAAGTGATATAAAATTTTCAGCTTGGGGTAAAGTTAGATCAATGTAGAAGACATATATATATATTTTTTAATGCTATCTATATATATGTATACATAATGCAAAGCTGACTCACTCACTCACTCATCAACAAAAACACAATTTCCGAGGAAAACCTGGAAAGCTGAAAATTGGCAGAATAATACATCTAGGGCAATATGTATCTGCTTAGAAAGGATATTTCAATATAGAAAACAACAGAAAAAAAGTAAATATGGTAACATTCTAACACACTGCATTCTCACAGCACTGACAGCAATCACATGGAGAAATGCGGTGTGCCACTCATTCAAATGAAATCCATCTGCAGAAGAGAAGAGAGAAGAGCAAAAATCAGCGAAGCATGAAGATGATTCATATGGCAAGAGTGATATGCACTATTGCCAGGTTTCTGTGGCTGTCAACATAGTCATTTTCATGGAACTGATCCAGTAGTAAAAAAAAAAAAAAGGCATTTAAAAATATATCCCTCATCCAATCTTCTCTGCAACCTTGGGGAAAATGGTGAAATAGGGACTACAATTCCCATCAGCCAGTGTGTTGTTCAAGGCAATTTCATCAGCGCTCACAAAGTCTAAATATAAGCATCGATAAAGGCTGCATGTAATCAAAGGTGGGAACTGCAGTGTTTTTTTGCCTCTCTGCCACTTCAGGATAACAATTTCATTGTCTAGCTGGATTGCAGCATTTATCTTAGAGTTCATCTGTTTGTCTCATCTTGGATTATGTTTAGACATGTTGTATTTACAAAAGAGACATTTTTCCCCCCATTTAGTTTAATATGGACCCTCTTCTAAGAAATGTGTTGTCAAACACTTTAGGAGTAAAAAAAAAAAAAAAACCTTAAAACTACCAAAACACAACATACCTTTCACAATACCAACCAAGGACCAGTGTTAAGTGCTTTTATAAATTAAAAAAAAAAAAAAAAAAATGGTGCCAAGCCAAGATGGACCAGAATAAAGGGTTAGGAAGTGTGCCACAAAGATAACTGCTGATCTGACTCACCCAGGGCATCGCCTATTCCAAAGATATATTTTTTCCACATGCAGTTATACTGACTAATGAGATATAATTGCACACTAGACTACCTGGACTTTTTAAATCATATTGTATCTCTTTACATTTTGTAATGCCCTTGCATGCTGCATCATATTTTATCATTTTATATTTTATTATATTTTTAGAACAATCTTTTGTATTCTGTGTTGTCTTTGTATGTCACACCAATACTGTTAAGACAAGTTACTAGTACACATTAGTATAACTGGCCAATAAAATGAATTCTGATTATGCTTCTGAAAAGATTACAGATCAAAGCATTACATTCAAATCTGTTTGAAGCTACCATTTTTATAGGATATACTACAGGATGAAATTAGATTTATACCCAAAATTCCCATTATTCAGCTAATTATCTGTTTGACTTCAAAAGAAATACAGTTTCTTGAAAAATTCTGTTTTCCAACAACTATCAATAAAAGCCAAGGTCAGTCAGGAGAAGTAGGAATAGATCTATAGCACAAATGTTTTACTCTAGGAAAATTGTATGTAGCATGTTCAAGAGTAAGGAGTTTGTCTCAACCAATAATATTAGCCACTGGTTAACATATATATATATATATATATATATATATATATATATATACCGTATATATATATATTTTTTCTAAACACACGTGCGTTTGGGAGACAGTTTACGGGTTCAAATTGCTGCAATTACCAAACCAGGGGTTGGTGCTGCCCTCTATCTCTTTCACCTCTCTCCTAGCAGAACAATTGAAGAATCTACACAATAACGACATTACTTCAGGATTCAACACTCAAAACCCCTCCTATTCCTGATGTCACTTCCATTTCCAAAATGCCTTTTTCCCATGACATCACTTCCTGCAGCCAACTATATATCCTGCCTCCATTTTCTTGTCAGTTCTGTTTTGAACTCTGTCTGTGAAGACATCTTTTCCTTTTGTGCTCCAGTATACGGGGGATCCCCCCAAACCTTAAATTACAAATACTATATATAGAAAATTACTCAGTCACATTGTAATTCCTGATACATACAGTATGATTAACTGATGGCACTATAACAGATGCCAATAATTTCAGAAAATATAAGTCGGATAACACATCTAATCTGATTATATTTTTGGAAACCACTACTGCCAAAGTCACCTCTACTGTATACCTTCATCGTACCACATCTATTCTCTTAACCCCCTTATTTCAATTTCATTGGAGCACAAGAATAAGGCATGAACAAACCCATACATGAAGTGCAATTTGACTGTGAAAAAAGAATTGTTTATTTCATGATTATGTAGAAACTACGGAGGAATAACAAATCCTAGAATGAACAATTTAGGCTAAAGTGTTTAATAGTTTAGTCTTCACAACACCAGAAAGTTTATATTTAAGAAAGCAGAGCATAAAGCTCCAAAAGTGAAGTGAGTAAAGAAAAGGACATAAAATATGGGAAACTGCCTTTTCTGATGTCTTCTGAACTGTATTCTTTATAATAACACTAAAGGATCACTACAGTACTTAATTGTTTCAAACTTATTTAAGGCTTACATTTTTTCCTATTAGATTCATTCTCTGAAGCACAAAAATAAAAAAAGCATAAAGCATGCAGCTGTTGATTTGTGTGAACTCATCCTATGTAACTATATGAACACACAGCTGTAACTTAACATTCTGCATTTACAGACATCTGCAGGTCATCCTTAAGTAATTTCTTCTTCACACCTTCATCTGTCCTCTGTGTATTACTAACCCAGCCAACACAGGAAAAAAAAAAAGTCCTCTCAGCTGTTCTATGTGTCACATGCTTTTCATCGCTGCGTCATGTTTCCACTGCAGGTACCTCAGTTGCTAGGCTATGGTGTTCCCGCTGCCTAGCAACAGATGTTTCTATATTCTTGTCAGGAGCTCAGCAGCAAACCCCTGTGTTCCTGAAGATAAGGACAATCACAATTTTCCATTGCTCAGGCTACAGAGGAGAATGTGTAAATGCACTAGAGCTGTTGAAAGGAAGTCAGATACTGAAAAATAAAAGGTCTTTACAAGTCAAGAACTACAGGGGGAATGAAATATTAGAACAGGTTAGGGCTTTTTATTGTCTTATATGTAAATCTGTAAATTGGAAATTTAAACAGCATTGTCTTTTTCTGTAATGCACTAATGCTTTAAACCCTACATAACTAATTAGTCACATCTGAAACTGTGTGCAAACATGAATATGTGATTTTTTAAAATCACAATGGATAAAGTATAAAAAATAAGATTAATATTTGATATGCCTATATCATTTTTTGTTATTCAGATCTCGATAATCACTGTTATCTTGGAAGAAAATATAAGATGTGAAGCAAACTCTGAAATATTAGTCATTCAGACTTCTTTGGCCGAGGACACTAAGGATATTTTTCAAATAAGCATATAATTTGCATTTTAATAAGTCACTTGAGCAAATCATTACCAGGTTACAAAATAGCACTAACTTTAGTACCACACTATGCTAATTCTGGCCCTTGTTTCAAACAATTTCATACACTTACTACAGTGACAAATAACTATATTTTCATGCATGATTCATTTCAAGAGCTAGAGTTTATCTCACAGAATCACTTTATTGGCCTCAAAAGGGTTTTGCAAGTCTTTTAATTTTGAGAACTCAATTAATCATACTGAGAAGTACTTCTGGAACACACTTAAAATTGAGTGAAAATGTAAATGAAAGTTTGTTTGGATCTTTATATAGACGTATCTTCAATTACCTGTATACAATCAGTTTTATTTCTGATAACTATTACATTATTAAGAATATCCATGCATGCTTTTTACTTTTCCACTTTCTGTGATCTCAGATTGCTTAACAGATTACAAAGGTCACCTTGCACACAAAGGTAAAAGTGCACTTTTGCACACTTGCAAAAAAAATCTGCCACACATGCAAAAAGAGTGCAAGATTAAATTATGCCTTTTCTTGCAAAACACACAAAATATCCTCCATATCCAATAGTAATATAACCTGACTCTTTAAATGCTTATTCCATACAAGCATTGGCAAAAATACATTTACTGGATGAAGGCAAATTCCAAAAACAATTCACATACATACTGTAGTTCATTGAAACTCATACTTAACATAGGCAACATAATTTTTAATGTCAACTTGTAGACATGCCATAATTAAAAGTCTTAAGTTTGGGGTAAAATGCACAAAACCTACAAAGCCACAAAAATATAATCTTGGTCCCCACAGCCAAACAGTGAAAAGGTGATGACCACCCACTTCAGATGGAGAGTAAACCCAAGCCACTAGGGGTATGAATTCCAGGTAACCAAAAATAAGATAACATTATTGCAATACCTGGGGGTCACATTGTAATACTATGGGTCATCCCATGTGATATCAACAGATTTTCCAGAAATCCCATGCACTTTGGTTTCAGAAAACTGGAAAAAAACACCAGGTATACCCATGTTATCCAGGAGACACTCTGTAAAATTATTTTGATGTGATATCAATACTTTCCAAGATACAGCCCATTTTGTGAGGGGAGTGGGGTGCCAAATTTAACATAGCTTTATTTTTTCATCAATTTCATAAGGCCATATATCTCATATATCTCAAGTACTAACCCACATAGCACGCTGAAATTTTGCATACTGGTACCTTTATAGGTATAGTACAGAGAAAAATCAAACTTTTGGTCCAGATTATGCCACTTGGTTAGAGCAGACCTTCAAAGATGGAAAAAAAATATTTGCATCTTTGGCTTTGCCATGTTTAGGCTTTCAGAAAGCATACTTCTAACTGAAACAGCCTGCTGAATTTTTTTCCATGTTTAGATACCTGCACAAGGCTTTTCAAAAGGTTGTAAACAAACACAAAAACTGTATCAGGGTTTGACCAGCAGACCTCTCAAATGTGAAAAAATAGTTTTGGGTCTCATTTTCAGACCAGCTTAATGTATGGTGGGAATGTCAAGATACTTTTCTTATGTGAATCTTTCATTTTAATTTTCCATTCTAAACATGGGTTAAATTCACCATTTGTCAGTAATGATAACCACCAAGTTCTTCATCACTAAATTGGGTATAGGATTAATGGAAAAAATAAATCACCAAAGTCACATTAAGCACAACACATGAACCACAGCTGCTTGATTTATCATTAAATACAACATTCATTATAATGAAATGTTAACATCTTGGTATTGCTGCAGCAGGAATGTGACCCATTTCACTTCTGTTTCAAATTGAAGTGCGGAGTGTAGGGCATCTCTGTTTTTAAGATCAAGATGGTGTTGCCTCCCACTGACCATTGTAGGAGCAATATGCAGTGGAATGACGCACTGTAGTGGCACCCAACAAATATCGTCTCTAGGTGGCCAATGGAAAGACTGTGCAGGATAGTTTGGATGTGTGTAACATATCAGGGTATCTGATTCTGCTTAACTCTTATCACAAATCACCCCAATCCAACATTTTTCATTATACATGCACCCAACATAGCCTCCAACAGGACACTGATCTAATGTGAGGGACGCATCTGATCTATTAGGAGTGTGACCATGAGTGGTCGGGATCTCAGCTGCTGCTTCAGTGGTGAATATTTGGTCAGTCAATTGACTGTCTTCATCAGACATCTGGCTGACTTTGAGTTTGCCATCATCTGTAGGGCTGTAACAGTGGTATTCTCCAGTAACAGGTGCTCTTTTGACCATGGAGAATCATATTCTCTGTTCAACAACATGAAATAGGACATTGGCATTTAATATGAAAAAAAAGTTTGACATTTTGATAACTTACTGACTGAAAACTCAGTGATTACCATTATTGACACATGGCACATTCAGCTAATGTTTAGAATGGAAAATAAACATGAAAGATTTACATAAGAAACGTAAGGTTTGTGATATGAGAAGGACAGGACAATGACAAATAATAATAATAGAATAAATTAAAAATATTTTTAAATTATCTGCCCATTCCCACATGCCTTTAGGGTGTTCTGAAAATGAAATCCAAATGATTTTTTGGATTTGACAGATCTGCTGTCCAAACCCTGATACAGTTACTTTTCTGCTTATTGCTTTTTCAGAAAGCCCATATAATTATCTGAAAAAGGAAAAAAAATCAAAAATCTGTGTTGGTTACAAATATGTGTTTCTGAGACCTAAACACAGCTAAGAACAAAAATTCAAATTAAATATTGGTCAGTTTCAAGGGGCTGCTTTAAACCATGCAGAGTCATCTGGCCAAATGTTTTAATTTTGTCACATACCGCACCAATTAATGTACCAGTGTGCAAAGTCTGTGAGTCCGCTCGGTGGTTTAGTTCTTGAGCTGTGGACTTGTGAAATGTAATGAAAAAATAAGGCCGGATAAAATCAACACCTCCGTCCCCTCGGTAAACTGGCTGTATCTTGGAAAATGTTGATCTTACATCAAAAAAAAAATTACAGGGTGTCCCCTGACTAACATGGCTATACCTGGTAAGTGTTCCAGAATTTTCCAGAGTTTGATATGTGAGGACCATTGGTTGATTTTACATGGAATGACACTTATTCCATTTTTTATGCTTTGTTGTATTATGTGTTGAAATTCAATTCTGCAAAAATATAAAGTTTAAATTATATCCTATAGGTAAAAATGTATGAATCAGTTACACCCAATAATAAAAACCCTTCAATCAACTCCAAATACTTACTATATTTTTCATTCTTAAAATAAATTTAAGTATATAAGTATTCTCCACAGTTAGACAGGAAAAAACTCAGATATGGTACATACTGTAACACACACACACATATCGGCACATCATCCAAATTTAGCTCTGAATTAGTACAGCACTTGTGAGATAAGCACTTTTGTTTGCAAGTAGGGCTGTCAAGCAATAATTAGATTAGATTGTTCCATAATTAAAATATTTTTTATAAGTTGAAGGGCTACATAAATATACATTTTCACAAAATATATCTAACCATTTATTTATACTCAACAAAAATGTGTTGAACCTATTCAGTTCTCAAAAATTGGTAAAGGTTTCATGCTAATTTAGTGTTCTGCAGTTGCTTTACTTTTTTGGCTAAGAACATTGGCCTTCTTTCTTTCAGCCTTCATTTTTTAGTTTGCATAGCTTCATTGTGGGTTAGGCTATATTTATACTTCACATGGAAAAAAAAACTTTGGCAAGTCAGGACAGGGACAAGCAGAGAATTTGTAAAAATGGCTACCTAGAATGATGCGAGATTTCAGCTTGATTCTCCTGCATTTATGTGTGTACTTGCAAACTGTATGTTACAAATTAAAAAACATTAAATTATGACACTGTAAAAATGAACACAAATACTCGGCTTAAATGTATATAGTGTTCAGTATATGGAATGCAGCAGTGCTAATAGTTGCAGTGAAAAAGTTGAAGAAACATGTTTTGTTATGTACAGTGCATCCAGAAGTATTCACAGGGCATCACTTTTTCCACATTTTATTATGTTACAGCCTTACTCCAAAATGGATTAAATTCATTTTTTTCCTCAGAATTCTGCACGCAACACCCCATAATGACAACATGAAAAAAGTTTAATTGAGGTTTTTGCAAATTTATTAAAAATAAAAAAATTGAGAAAGCACATGTACATAAGTATTCACAGTCTTTGCTCAATACTTTGTCGATGCTCCTTTGGCAGCAATTACAGCCTCAAGTCTTTTTGAATATGATGCCACAAGCTTGGCACACCTATCCTTGGCCAGTTTCGCCATTCCTCTTTGCAGCACCTCTCAAGCTCCATCAGGTTGGATGGGAAGCGTCGGTGCACAGCCATTTTAAGATCTCTTCCAGAGATGTTCAATCGGATTCAAGTCTGGGCTCTGGCTGGGCCACTCAAGGACATTCACAGAGTTGTCCTGAAGCCACTCCTTTGATATCTTGGCTGTGTGCTTAGGGTCGTTTGTCCTGCTGAAAGATGAACCGTCGCCCCAGTCTGAGGTCAACAGCGCTCTGGAGCAGGTTTTCATCCCGGATGTCTCTGTACATTGCTGCAGTCATCTTTCCCTTTATCCTGACTAGTCTCCCAGTTCCTGCCGGCTGAAAAACATCCCCACAGCATGATGCTGCCACCCACCATGCTTCACTGTAGGGATGGTGCCAGGTTTTCCCCCAAATGCGATGCCTGGCATTCACACCAAAGAGTTCAATCTTTGTCTCATCAGACCAGAGAATTTGTTTCTCATGGTCTGAGAGTCCTTCAGGTGCCTTTTGGCAAACTCCAGGCAGGCTGCACGTGCCTTTTACTAAGAAGTGGCTTCCGTCTGGCCACTCTACCATACAGGCCTGATTGGTGGATTACTGCATAGATGGTTTGTCCTTCTGGAAGGTTCTCCTCTCTCCACAGAGGACCTCTGGAGCTCTGACAGAGTGACCATTGGGTTCTTGGTCACCTCCCTGACTAAGGCCCTTCTCTCCCGATCGCTCAGTTTAGATGGCCGGCCAGCTCTTGGAAGAGTCCTGGTGGTTCGAACTTCTTCCACTTACGGATGATGGAGGCCACTGGTGCTCATTGGGACCTTCAAAGCAGCAGAAATTTTCTGTAACCTTCCCCAATTTGTGCCTCGAGACAATCCTGTCTTGGAGGTCTACAGACAATTCCTTTGACTTCATGCTTGGTTTGTGCTCTGACATGAACTTCAACTGTGGGACCTTATATAGACAGGTGTGTGCCTTTCCAAATCATGTCCAATCAACTGAATTTACCACAGGTGGACTCCAATTAAGCTGCAGAAACATCTCAAGGATGATCAGGGAAAACAGGATGCATTTGAGCTCAATTTTGAGCTTCATGGCAAAGGCTGTGAATACTTATGTACATGTGCTTTCCTCAATTTTTTTATTTTTAATAAATTTGCAAAAATCTCAAGTAAACTTTTTTCACATTGTCATTATACGGTGTTGTGTATGGAATTCTGAGGAAAAAAATGAATTTAATCAATTTTGGAATAAGGCTGTAACATAACAAAATGTGGAAAAAGTAATGCGCTGTGAATACTTTCCGGATGCACTGTAAATATGCATGAAACAAATTGCTCCTACATTCTCACAGATGGCACACCACAAATGTTAGCAATACACCAGAGATTCCTGTAGCTAGTGCACTTTTACTTTTTCGTACACAAGGTATCGTGAAAGTATTGTAATCGTCCAAAGATTCAATGTAGAGATTTTGATGGATCTCAATGTTTTACACCTCCCTGACTTTCTCGTATATGAAGTATTTGGACAGTATTGGAATCCTCCAAAAATTCTATTTCAAGATTTTGATGAATCTCGACATTTTAGACTTCCCTGAGTCCTGAAATATACCATTTTTGAAATTATGTCTGTGTGTGTGTGTGTGTGTGTGTGTGTGTATGTAAACACGATAACTTGAGTACGCTTTTACTTAGGTCAACCAAATTTTGCAAACAAGTTTTAGGTACAAAATGTACATTGCTGTCAACTTTTGGGCTATTTTTGTTAACCGGAAGTGGTACTTTACCTTTTATTCGTGCAGCTGCAGAGTCCAATTTCTTCAACTTCACTTTTATAATAATTGTTCAATATATTATTAATTTGATTTGATTTGTTGCTGATGGTTCTTTAATGTACATAATATAAAAATATAATCATTGTCTTGCGGTTTACTCCTCAAATATCCATCCCCATATTTGAGTATATGAGAAAATCTAGGGGAAACCACTCCCGAACTTCTGATTTTTAACTTTTCTCTTTTCTTTAACCTTAGTTATTAGGAGAACCACACTGGCAAAAAGGCACACAATGTTTAAGGTACTGGTATTTTGGTGTCAGAATGGAAAGATAGAATTGATCAGCTCATAATGGTCCTATTTAAAGAATGAGCATGTTCAACAATCAAAAACATGGCTTCATACCAACTATGCACATCTCTATACTTAATTTTGACATTCATTACTCCTATAGTTTTAGCGGAATGCTACCACTTACAAGTGTCTGCTTACCACTGACTGCTCTTAGTAAAAGATGTGCCTGTGTGGTTTATGGCAAATTCCTATAAACCAAGAGACAATATGTGGCCTCGACATTAATGTGCAAGGTTAGCTTCCTTGACTTACTAATTCTTTCCCTTTAAATTGTCCATTTTCAGACTTGATGCCATGTGTTTCATTTTTTTCATTGCATTAAGCAAATAATGGATTAAATTACACTTTCTATATATGAACAGTAAGTGATAGGGTAGAGTATGAGTCTTTCAATCATTCTTAACCATGTATCTGAGAGAAATGCTGTTCGGCTAATGGGTGTAATTACATTATTGCCCATTTAACATGTTTTAAAATTATGTTCATTTCACAAGAAGGTCATAACCTATTTTAGACTTAGAGTATCGCATTAGAGTATTTCCAAGGCTGTTAGCATCAGTTGTGCATGAAACTGCCAGTGGCTACCTGCTATGAGCAGTTTGCAGGAATAATAATAAAAATTTTATTTATATAGCATCTTTTCCATGCTCAAGGTGCTTCACAGGATCTCATACTGTAAAGAAACAGCAGGTATAAGTAACATTGGAGAGAGATGTTTCCTGAATAGAATATTAAAACAGATAGATACAGAATAACGCAAATTTTAATGGAAAGTATTGTTAACAGGGAGGAGCAGCAGCAACATGAGTGCGCCAGCATCCCCTACCTGAGTGATTGACAAGGGATATTTCTTTAATTAAATGAATGAATGCCTTGTTCCAGATTGTCTCCAGATTTAAAGGAAGCACATAACAGAACAGCTAAAGAAAGGAGTATCAGTGTGAAATGAACCAAACCTGTTATACCATCACCTGGTATATGCTAGGGGAGAAACCTAAGAGCAAACCATCAGCCATAAAACCGCCCTCAATAACACAAGCAGGTGGCAGGAATTCACTCAGGTTGGCTCAAAATTCAAAAATAGCTAGGCTGTTTATATAAATGACACTCCCTAATGCCAGTATGCTCCATGCTTAGCAAAAAAGTAATGTCAGTCTAAAATGTTATCCACTTTCACCTGTCAGTCAGAATTATTTGTGTTCAGTTTAGATTGGCTTATCTGTTGTTGGCAGCACAATAAAATACAGACTGAAGAGACTGATTGTGTGTGTGTGTGATGAACAGAGTAACATCTGAACAAGAGGATTTTAAAACATAGGTATGTAAAGAATGCCAAGAGTACTAAAGTCTGGAATAAGAGTGCAGTGCAGGTCAAAGAATTTGTAGAGAGAAATAGGATGAAAGGACAAAACAGATGGAGAGAAGCAGGGGAAACATTAAACTAAGACACAATTGGGAGGATGCTGGAAGGTAACAAAAAACCATTGTGCTTATTTTACAAGAAGCAGAGAAACCCTATGGTGAATTAAAAAGGATGAAAGATCTTCCTTTAGTTCATGCTGAAGAAACAGATCTGTAGCTTTTGAGCAAAAGTCTAGGATTTCCTACTTTTTAATGGCATGCAGACCACACCTTTTTCAAAAATCGGAGACATTTTGAAAGCTTCTTCATATAGGCGTTGAGGTTGTCAACATTGGAAAATTGTTTGAAATGTAATGCTCAGTGGGAAAACTATGTTGGTATTACAAGATAAATACACGAGTCTGGAAATAAGCATTATTAAATAGACTAGATTGTCAGAGACAAAAGTATTAAAACACATCTTCAAAAGTATCCAAGCAATCGTTTCTTCAGATAAAGATAAAACACATGTGGCAGAAGGACTCTGAAATCTTAACACATTCGGCTGTCCTTACACAAAACATACAATGTAAAATATTGTAATGATTATTTTTAGTCTATAAATTCAATAGTAACAACAGATAGTTGTTTAAATCATTTCTGAAATATTCATTTAATAGAAGATGGGTAGATGCACAGCTGAAATTGTCTTTTCATTTACAAATATCTTTATTTATTTAAGCATACATTTTGGTGATTTTTTTTTTTTTTTTACTACAGAAGGGATGTGTCCATTGGTTTGTTGTCAGTAAATTGGCATTTAATAATTTTATGGGTCTCTGCTCTTTCCACCTGTGCAGAATGATCCAAATGTAGAATGAGTTATGCAACTATGCCGATCACTAAATGATTGTTTAATTAACAGTTCCGACAGGAAACCAATGCAGAAAACTCATGAAATGTAGCTTAATGGTTTGTTGACTGCAAGAGCAATAACAACACCATTTTCAGTTCATAATATACATTTAAAACATATAAAAAACCAAAAAGAATATATCATGTTCTTTTCATGAACAGCAAATAATTAAAAGTGAAATGTATCAAAACTGTGTCTTATGCAACCACTATTTGAAAACCAGCCTCATTAGTAAGAATTTGTCTAGTAGATCAAAATTATTTTCAGCAGTAATTAAACCTAAGAGAGTAAGATAAGTACAGAATTTCAAGGTACACTACAATCTTAACACAACATATTTTACAAAATTGAATATTTACACAAACCTTCTGCAACAGCATGTGGCTTAATAATACAACATGTGCAGTGATGGTATGTTGCGGTATTAATTGGTCCATGGGCAACAGTGGATGGGAAGAAAAACTCCAGTTCCTAAAATAAACAAAAAAAAAAAAAATAAGAAAAAAAACTGCAGAGTAATTCATATCAGGTATTTTTAAAATTGAAGCATTCCAGAAATATAGTATTTCTTTTTATTGTACTTTTGGTCTATGTGGTACTGTGGCATGAGGGTTAGCACTGTTGTTTACAAAACAATAGCAAGGGCCTGGCTTGAAGATCTAAGGTGGCTAATTTTTTGTGTAGAGTTCACATGTTCTTGCTTGGTCTGCATCAGTTTCATACAGACACTAAAGTTTCCACGCACATTTTCTATAGTTGATTAATTGGCAATTTGATCCAGTAAAAGTAAAAGTATGCATGCATGGCAAAGTATGCCCTGCAAAGGTTCCATGTAGGGTTGGGTCCTACCTCACACCCAATGCAGTTAGAACAGCCTCCTCTTCTCTGTTGTGTACAAAGCAGGTATGGATGGATGGATGGATGGATAATCTTATACTTAATATCGCTTCATATGATACAATATGAAATAATTCATCTATTTACCATTCAAGCTAATTCAAGTAAGATTACCAGGACAGCACTGAGCAAAAGGCAAAAACTCAGGAGGAGGTGCCAATCCATAACAGGGCACACTCGCACCATTACCAACACTCACTCCTACGGTGCCAGGTTAGCACTACCAACTAACAAAAACACATAACAGTGGGATGAGGGAGAAACAGATGAGAGCCCATAGAAAAGCAGTGACAAGAATGGGATTCAATCCAGACTCTTGTAAAATGCAATTAAATGTTAATAATGTTATACAACATACCCGCTGTATTTGCCATCATCATGTGTGATCATTAGGTTTCCAAGCTTCTTTTCATTTATGTAGTACAAAACGTTTTCATTTTTTTAGTACATAACTTTAAATATGTGTTTTGGCAAATGCACATTGGTGCACTTTACCACTGCGGTGAAAAATACCCATTCAGATTATTGAAAATATAAATTCTCAGTCTTTAGCTCAGTTCTACTTAACTTTACTTTCATAATTTGTGGTTTGTGGTCACTACAGTGAAAGATGATATGTACTTTTGAATAGTGATGCTTGCTGTTCTTAAACTCTGCATCACCCTTTTTCAAATGAGTTGCTATCACTGTTTGTCTCATCTCCAGCTGCTATACTTGGATAAACCATGATTTTGTGGTTTCTTTTCTAATGAATCAAAGAAATTAACTTGATTATGATGCAATAGCTCACTTAATTTTCAAATTGTGTATGTTAAAGACTGTGAGGTGAACAGTATGAAGGTGTTTGCAAAGAATGAAATAATTAATTTCAAATTCACAGTAAATGACATAGGCATAAATTATCTCTAGATGGAGTACCAAGCCATTCACTCACAGCAAGCCAATTAAATGTCAAAAGCTAATCTAACAACATTTTTTTTTTTTTTTGGCGAATAGGAAACACCAAGTAACCAAAACAAAAGTCAATGGGGACATGGGGGAAAAAAGTAAATGTCACATCAACAGTGAATGTAGCCAGGATTGAAACAGTGCACTAGAGCTGCAAGTGGGCAATGCTAACCACTGTACCAGTAATTATACTCACTGAGCAAAATATTAGGAAAACTATACTAATACTGGATAGGGCCTTCTTTTGCTCAAAACAGCCCCAATTCTTGGTGGTATTGGACTAAGATCTGGTGACTAAGAAGGCCACTGAACTCACTGTCATGTTCATGAAAGAAGTTTAAAAAGACTTTTCCTTTGTAACATGGTGAGTTATCATGCTAGAAGTAGCCATTAGAAGATGGGTAAATTGTGGCCATGAAGGTATTAAAACAGTGTGACGGATGGCCGGGGTCCATGCCTGGCCAGGACGCCCCTGCACCATATATACCAGTGGGACAAGGGTGGGAAACCCAGTATTTACCCCTGGACGCTTGATGGCAGCCTTCCTGGGTTGCAGCGGTGCCTTGGATTCCCCCAGGGCTTCATAGGGGTTGGAGTTCTGTGCAGCCCTGTTGGGTTGCACAGGCGCCACCAGGGGGGTGCTGCAGCAGGAGCTGCTGGCCCCTTTTGGGCGTTGGCTTCGCCACACCCAGAAGTGCAGCCGGATGTCGGCAATCAAGCACCTGGAGCACTTCCGGGTACCGAATATAGGGAGCCAGCGACCACCACTCAGCGGCCAGAGTCAGGAGGAGGAGGACAAAGCTTGGTGGGGAGTGGTGTTCAAAGAAGAGAGTGTTTTGTAGTGGTGCTTAGTGTACTGTGATTGGGACTGTGTTGTGGCTGGAGGGATTATGGGGAAGACGTGCCCTCCAGCTGAAGAAAAATAAAAGTTTATTTATTTTTATATGTGCCTCCATGTGAATCTGTGTTGGGTTAGGCGCAATATAGCGCTTTTCTTACAGTGGCATAGCCGACAGGATTCTGGTCCCTGTTGGGCCGGGACCTGTGGAAAAAATTTCTGTAAGAACCCGGCTCAGTAGCGCGAGGCATGCGCACGGTGCAGGAGCGCAGGAAGCGTGCACCCACGTCAGGAGATGCGACACTCCAGAGAAACACTGCACCATCCATGGGGAAGAAGAGATCCAGAAAGGGTCCTAAAGCACCGGCTGCCAAATCACAAGCTGTGAGCAAGGAAGCCCAGGTCGGCGGGCTGTAACTTGAAGCCACCCGGAATACAGCAACTCCGGGAGGCAGGATCCGTCAGGAAGTAGGTGTTGGACCTGGGGGTGATTGGCCCTGGGGATATTCCACTTTTTTGTATGCCTACCTCCTAGATGGCAAGCCATCGGATCTGCGCTGTTGGCCTAAGCACGTCGACCTGTGAGACGACAACAAGGCGAGCGAACGTGAGAGCATGCCTGATTTTGACCTGGGCCCACTGCTTGCTGAGAGACAACGGCTGGAGGACGAGCGCCTGGAGTCTCACCCCGATGACGTTATGTCAAGGGGGGAGGGGTGGGGGGGTTGGTTGGTGTTGGAAAGCCAGGAAGACCTCACCGTGTCAGGTAAGGGGGTGGAGGAGGTGTGTCGACTCCCCGCCGATAAAAACTCACAGGCGGAGACAACGAACCTCCACCCTGAACCCGAAGAGGCCTACAGGGAACCTGCAGAGCCTCGATGGCTCACGGTCGTCGGGAGAGGACGAGGTGAGTCCGAATCTGCCACCAGCCGAAGAAACTGACTTCTTTCAGGCTGCACGGGAGGTAGAGGCCTACCCCTGCAGTCCCTTGCTCAAGTTTTTCAGGTCCTACAGGAGATGAAGGAAGAACTGGAGAAGAAGCTCGGTGCACCGTTAAGAGCCATCACCGAGTGACTAAAGTGACGCGGCACGAGATCCTCTAGCCTGCAGGATATCGCGGTATAGGTGAGTGAGTGCTGTGCCATAGAAGAAAGGGGAGGGCGGAGCGCAACGGCAGCAGTGATCAGTTCTGTTTGCCAGGCAGCCCCGCCTCCTACAAGGTGACGCAGCCGCAATGACTGACAGCACGGCAGAGGAGAGTGCAGGGAGGCAGCTGATAGTCATCGGCTGCCAAACAGCCTTGCCTTGACTGCCGGCGTCAGTCTCGTGGGCGTCTAAAGGGTGCAGATGGTAAGGGGTTTCCCTTCTTCCCATAAGGGGACCCAGACCGTCAGTGCACCCCAGAGCAAGAGCAGAACCCGGAGCAAGAAACGGGATCCTCCTAACAGTGCGCAGCGCAAGCCCGTCTGCGTAAAGGCGGTGGAGGGCTGCACTGCGAAGGGGCGGAAACATCAGGTGCCCTCAGTGCAACGGACGAGAGGACGTCCGAATGGTGGGGACGTCAGGGCAACACCCCCAGACCACTTGCTTTTATTTCCACAGGGCGACGCCGTGGTACTGAGGACGCCGTCTCCCCGTCATGGAGAAGACCAGCCCTCATGGGACATGCCGCTGAGCCCTACAGGGCTTATCTGAGGGAATGGACCTGTGATGGAGGGAAGACATGCCCTCCAGCTGAAGAAAATAAAAGTTTATTTATTTTTATACGTGCCACTGTGTGAATCTGTGTCGTGTCGGGCACAATATAGCGCCTTTCTTACAACAGAAATTGGTGCTCAGAATTACTATATTTAAACAAAAGTACCAGAGGTTATTTGGCTTGTAGTGTAAGACTATTTAGGCTCCTTTAACATGAAAAATGTACTTTATTTTAATGCATTATGCAGAATATTCTTACAAATATTATGCAAAGCTTAGAACTACACTTACAAGCTGAACAACAGAAATTGTTTCAAACAGTGAAATTCAGTCTGTTATGTTATAAAAACAAAAAAACAATTAACCCTAAAACACATTATAAACACTATCCAAAGTGTACCAACCGTTATGCTGACAGCTATACAATTATGTTCTTGAGTACCAGATGGAAGAATTAATTCAGCACTGCAGAAAAGGAAGACTGGGGGCGTATGTTGTCTTTTTTTCGTAAATCTAACAATCTGCTTCATAAAAAGACTTTAAAAAGCAGACAAAAAAGGAAGTTTCCCAAAAATATATGTTTAATGCACACAGTTTGTATTAATTCTAAATCTAGTCCCAAGATTTGGAAAATGGTTGATTTTATGCAGCTGCAGACTTTCTATTTTCAGAGTGTGAAATAAAGATTAAAACAGTCCTTTAGACAATTTATGTATACTAGTACGCTCTCAGAAGGACACTTAGACGCACGTCACAAACAAGAAAACACTAAATAAGTTCTCGGTTGTTAAGTGGAATATGCACTTCTAAGAATTTAGAAAATCAGTCTCTTCAATGAGTGTTGGAGTTGCAAACTGATTCAGAAGAAAGTAACACAAAGCTCAAAAGCTATGCAATGATGATGCTTGTCTATATTACCTATGCCATAACAAGGTATGACATGTATAGACTGGCAAACAAGTTACAAAAAAATTACATGTTAAAAACTAGAACAGCTTTGATCAAGAACAAAACCAACCAAAGATAGTACATCTTTCATCGAAAAAAAATGAATGAATTTTTGGCATTCTGAAATAATGCTGTCTTAATGTCCAGAAAAGGATATACTTTTTGGAGTCCCCAAAATATAAATGCTGGGGACAAATAATGATGATCTTGGAACAATAATATATGGCTTTTTTCAGTCTTGTTATATTATTGTTCACTAGCTTACAAATCTCTGTTTCATATTTTAATTTTGAAAATTGACTATATTACCTTGTCTTTTATTCTTTTATGACAGAACCCATAAAATAATAAACTGTTGGTGGGCGGAAACACTAAGCAACTATCTCCTGATAACCTGAGGTTTTGGTCCTCTTTTGAAAAAGTGTGGTTTGTTCCCTGAGGGTAAACTGTTAGCAGTTTAAGTAACTCAAGGTCTTATTCATGATTGGGGGTAAAATTGGTTTTGAGATTGATCAGTGAATTCATGTAATCAAATTTTAGCTGATTTTCTAGGGCTACTCTGAGAAATTAACACATACTTTTTTTCAAGTTATTTTTGAAATGTTAGATTTAAAATGCGCAGACAGTAATACTACCCTCTAATTTAAAGAACAACTTTATGTGATAAAATGGTAAAATTGTGCACTTTGCAGTCCTAGTGCCATGTAAAGAAATTTTTGTTGTGCTTTTTCATAGCATACAAAAGATATTAATAAATCTTTACTTTAACAATAAAATTAAGTGAATATACTGTATGTAGTTCAGTATAGTAAAAGCAAACAACATGTTTTAAACTTACATAACTAAAGCAGAGTCTACACTCATGCATGGTCATATGTGGAACAGTAATGCAAACACAGAAACAATTAAGTAGCACTCAGCACAACAGGGCTAGCTAAGCAACAAAGGAATAATTCTGTAGCTGGTTATTTGTTCTTCACCAGCGTAGAGCAGCGGGCAAAAATGGCTTGAAAAATATTTATACTTGACTGGCTTTTATGCCTTAGCTACAGTGATTTCAGGTTTTCAGTTTTTGACAGTACAAGAGTATTATTCATATTTGCTATAGTAATTAATAATGCAGACTGATGCTAGGTAATGCTTATGGAGATATACAACACCTTAAATAAATACTTATATTTTAGACCAGCATCTCTCCCAACCTGTGGCACGTGGCGGCATTACAGATGGATTAGGGCCAACCCCAGACAAAACGCCTCCCATTGCTCCAATGACAATACAGATCATGATCGATCCCGGACGAACTCTGGTGATCGTGCTCAATTCACCAAGAAAGAAATGCATTGATTATCGCACTTGACTCATCTAGCTCTGTGATGCGCTGATGATTGCCTGGGAACCAACCTCCTTTAGATTGCGCTCGATTCACCGTTGGGGACCACCCCACTTCCTCTGCTCAGAAGACAGTCGCAAACCACAAAGGCTGGGAAATGCTGTTTTAGACAAAGTAAATATTATACTCTACAAACATTTAACTGATGTTGGCATGAACAAATGTGACACCCTTGTTTAATTTAAAATCTATTGTTCACCTGAAGAAAATATATGGGTGCTTTCAGTATTGCAGACTTCTACTAATATTACACATATTTAGCAAATGTTCTGCAAGTTTAAGAATTTCAATTATTCAAAGTGTCCTCACCTCACTATCTCTTCTGCTCATTAAATTCTAGCTAAATAGTTCTTGATGTATAGTCTAATTCTGACACTCAAACATTAGCTATATGTTTTTAAAAGAAGATCTGATTATGCACTTGATCAGAGGAGGTATGCACACGACAGCTAAAGGGCACAAAAAAGGATAATTCCATGTCAGACAAGAGGGTGGCAGAATGCAATAATCCTTTCTCTTTTTCCTCTGTAGACCAACCACAAGAAAGTCTGCCTGGGCCCGATGATGCCACTTCCGGTTCTGGACCCAATGACATCATGTCCGGTTCCTGCCCAGATGATGTCATTTCCCCTGCCATGTTTTTTCTGTCTCGACAGTTCTATTTTGGAATAAAGTCTGTAAAGACCATTGCTTAAACCTTTTGCCTTTTTTTTCAGCCAACACTTCAAGTATACAGACTGGTTGCCCCAAACCTTTTTGCAGTATCACTGGCATTTATTTCACAAGGTGTAACTAATCTCACTGCACTCTACAAACATACAATGTACTCTCACAAGTAGCATCAGAGTAACTTTTTTATATAAATAAAAGAGCGGCTGAGAAGTTGACCACATTATTACAAAGATGTAGCTTCACATGGTTTCAACTTCATTCTTAAACTCTTGACTTTTCATTATGTGGTAAAAAGAAAAAGCAGAGACTCAAAAATAAAAAAGTCAATTCTGTGAAATCCAAATACCATCAGGCTTCATCCTAACTTATGCTATACATTTCATTTTGCAAATAACAAAAAAATCCTGATAGCTTTTCATTTTAACACCAGATGGGTGATCAAATATATGCTAATCTGTAACTCTGAACATCTGACTTCCTTAACTATCTTGATATGAAACTGAATAGTTTAAAATCAATAAATACCGCAATAAAGAAATCTTGTGGTTTTCCACTGCTTTCTTCTTCTTATGACTTTTTGTGCCCCATGGAACATAAGGCAGAAATATGATGATGCCAAGCAGATTTGTCAAGTGCCAGTTACTGTGCTTCTGTCTGATTCATGCCTAGGTCGTTCTTGGTCTGCCCGATTGGTGTTTTCCGGGAAAGGCCCACTACATGGCTTATTTAGGTAATCTGGTGTTGTTCATACATATTAGAAGGATAAACCAAGCTAGGCGTCTTTTCTGTACTTTGTACTGATGGGCAACTAGGCAGCTCTTATCCGGACCATATCTGTACTGGTCATTTCTTGTCATCATATGTGCATGATTTGGTGTAGGCCACATGAATCAAAGCTGTCCAGTTTAGCACGTTATGCCTTCGTGAGAGAAGAAACATGTCTCAGCCCCATATAGAAGAATTGGGATAACACTATTATATACATGTATAGTTTCATTTTGGTGTTTATGGACAGCTGCTTGTCATCCCAAATGTTTCACAATTTGCTCATTGCACAGGATGTCTTGCCAATATGTATCTTGATCTCAGCTATAGTGTGTTGTCTCAGGTAAGCAGGCTGCCAAGATAAGTGAACCTTTGAACGTTGTCCATATGATTGTCAATGATGTATAGGGAGGAGGCTGAAGTGTTATATACATCAATTTTGTTTTTTTGGTCGAGATAAGCAATCCTAGTTTCTGTCCGGTGATTGCTAAACGATTCATTTTGTCTTGTGCCCTCTGTGCATTAGTCTCAATCATAATGACATCATTATCAAATTTCATCGACTTCAACTGGTTGCCATCTACCCATTGCAGCCCTTTTCCATTACCAGTGCTACCCATCAACCAGTTGATGGCAAGGCTGAACAGAAGAGGGACACACTACTAATAATTCACTACTTTACATTATTGTAAAGACCATGTGAAATAGTAGCAATCACTATATGAACCACAATCATTAATATGATCTGCGTTTTTTTTTCAAAAGTACAATGGTATGTAAATCTTGATTAATGTTAATTCTTGTAGTTGAGACTACTAATAAGTTGTAACAAGAAATCCAGCTTATTTAGTAAGTTAGTCTCTAATTAAAAAACAAATGTGTTATTGCAATGTAATTTCCTTGACAACACATGTGAGCAGAAAAGATGGGAAAAATTCCATTTAGCAGACCTCAGCTCTAGTGGAATTCTACTTAAATTGTGATCATTTTAAGCCTAATAAACTTGCTAAATAATTATCCTACCTAAATATTGCATTGTGTTATTAATATGTATTATCAGAAAACTTTCCAGAAAGACTGGATGTGGAACAGTACAGTCTGGTTTGAACTAGTTTATTATTTGTTATTTAATTAACATGAACTGGAGTAATGGTATTTTTGTAATGAAAATGACAATGGAGCTACATGGACCTGGAAAAGAAATGGTGCCATCTTGAGAAGCTGTGCAGAGGATATGGCCTTGTGTGTGTGTGTGAGAGAGAGAGAGAGAGAGTATCAAGAATTTAAAGAGCAGTACTTACAAGAAACAATCCTCTACTTAAATTTATTAGCCTGGGTACATGGCTGCCTGCAGTTCTTGAGAAAGGAGCCCAAGAGCCCTAGTAAGTGGTGTGAAGTGGAGCTGGCGGCTTGAATAGGGGTTTATATGGCATTTTAAAAATCAGGTTTCTGTGAATACCTGGGTTACTGAAGCATATGTAAACACAATGATTGACTGAACAAGGTGAACATAAATAAGACAAGTGAAAAATAAGAAAAAGAAGAACCATGAAAGATAAAACGTAAAGGACACATGCTTACTGCTGTTCAGATTACTGAGGGCCAAGAGTGAAATTTTTGCAAGGTTCTGCGAAAGCTGCTATGAAAGTTCCTCTTTATCACTACATTTAAGTAGACAAACTATATTCTAGATTAAATACTAAAACTATCCAATTTTTATATGTGTTTCCCCATCTACATTTTTATCAATATTGCTACAAAATTCAAATGTCCATGTTTAACATAAGAATAAATCTAAAATGCTGTCTAGTAAATGAAGCATAAAATAAAATGTTTCAAATAGTGAAATCATATACATATTGTAAATGAGGAATTGATGCATTTTAAAATATGTCTTCAATTTTTGCTACTTGTAGTTTCAAATAATAGAATAATAAGAAAATGTTAACAAAAATATTTCCTGTATGGACAGCTACTAGAGTGTAGTTTATTACCTACCCACCTTTACAGCAAAATGTTATAAAACAGATTGTGCCAAAATAAATATACCACTCTGTTTAATAACTGCATGTACTGTTGGGCTATTTTCTGTTTACTTATTTTAATAGATTATTTCTTACATTACAAAAATGGTGAACATTTTAAACATTAAAGCATGTTTTTTTTTCTCTAGACCTAACAAGTAATCATACAAAATTTCAAAATGTATTATATAAATTATTTTCAAATGTCTAAAGACAGTAAGTAGAATCAAACAGCTTGTTAATTATTCTGTTATCTTACTCGTGCTGCTGATGCAATTGAATCTGATCCATGTGCAGCGTTTTTGGTTCCATCTGTGCCAAACTTTGCTCTCACGCTGTCTGGTGCCTCAGTTCGAGCAGCACTTGAGTCTGTTGGCCCAAGGAGTCTCCTCCAAGCTGCCACAGCCTCATCTCCAAAGATCTCCATGGCAATGATTGGGCCAGAAGTTATAAACTGAAGGAGATTACTGCAAAAAAAAAGGAATATCAATAATACAGTGTGTTTACACTTACTCATATTTTAATACAAGCCAGTAATTGAGTATGCATATTAGGCTGTTTGAAAAGACTGAAGTTGGAGTAATATGCCCTAAGGACAATAATGTCAATAGTTCATATAAATTAATACTACAGTCATATGAAAAAGTTTGGGAACCCCTCTCAGCCTGCATAATAATTTACTCCACTTTCAACAAAAAAGATAACAGTGGTATGTCTTTCATTTCCTAGAAATATCTGAGTACTGGGGTGTTTTCCGAACAAAGATTTTTAGTGAAGCAGTATTTAGTTGTATGAAATTAAATCAAATGTGAAAAACTGGCTGTGCAAAAATTTGAGTACCCTTGTAATTTTGCTGATTTGAATGCATGTAACTGCTCAATACTGACTACGTGCAACACGAAATTGGTTGGATTAGCTTGTTAAGTCTTGAACTTCATAGACAGGTGTGTTCAATCATAAGAAAAGGTATTTAAGGTGGTCAATTGTAAGTTGTGCTTCCCTTTGACTCTCCTCTGAAGAGTGACAGCTTGGGATCCTCAAAGCAACTCTCAAAAGATCTGAAAACAAAGATTATTCAGTATCATGGTTTAAGGGAAGGCTACAAAAAGCTATCTCAGAGGTTTAAACTGTCAGTTTCAACTGTAAGGAATGTAATCAGGAAATGGAAGGCCACATGCACAGTTGCTGTTAAACCCAGGTCTGGCAGGCGAAGAAAAATACAAGAGCGGCATATGAGCAGGAATGTGAGAATGGTTACAGACAACCCACAGATCACCTCCAAAGACCTGCAAGAACATCTTGCTGCAGATGGTGTATCTGTACATTGTTCTACAATTCAGTGGAATTTGCACAAAGAACATCTGTATGGCAGGGTGATGAGAAAGAAGCCCTTTCTGCACTCACGCCACAAACAGAGTCGCTTGTTGTATGCAAATGCTCATTTAGACAAGCCAGCTTAATTTTGGAACAAAGTGCTTTGGACTGATGAGACAAAAATTGAGTTATTTGGTCACAACAAAAAGCACCTTGCATTGCGGAAGAAGAACACCGCATTCCAAGAAAAACATCTGCTACCTACTTGCAAATTTGGTGGAGGTTCCATCATGCTGTGGGGCTGTGTGGCTAGTTCAGGGACTGGGGCCCTTGTTAAAGTCGAGGGTCAGATGAATTCAACCCAATATCAACAAATTCTTCAGGATAATGTTCAAGTATCAGTCACAAAGTTGAAGTTACGCAGGGGATGGATAGTCCAACATGACAATGACCCAAAACACAGTTCGAAATCTACAAAGGCATTCATGCAGAGGGAGACGTACAATGTTCTGGAATGGCCGTCACAGTCCCCTGACTTGAATATCATTGAAAATCTATGGGATGATTTGGAGCAGGCTGTCTATGCTCGACAGCCATTAAATTTAACTGAACTGGAGAGATTTTGTACAGAAGAACGGTCAAAAATACCTCCATCCAGAATCCAGAAACTCATCAAAGGCTATAGGAGGCATCTAGAGGCTGTTATATTTGCAAAAGGAGGCTCAACTAAGTATTGATGTAGTATCTCTGTTGGGGTACCCAAATTTATGCACCTGTCTAATTTTCTTATGATGCATATTCCATATTTTCTGTTAATCCAATAAACTTAATGTCACTGCTGAAATACTATTGTTTCCATAAGGCATGTCCTATATTAAAAAGAAGTTGCTACTTTGAGAGCTCAGCCAATGATAAAGAAAAATCCAAAGAATTAAGAGGGGTTCCCAAACTTTTTCATATGACTGTATATGTTGTTAGTATGTTGTTAATAAATGCTGTATGTTTTTATTTTATTTTATTTTATTAATTTGCATGAACTATAATTATATCTGTAACACATTTATTATACTTACATACTTTAATTATATTTTATATTTTATTATATTTTATATAATTTTATTATATTATACTTTTATCTAAAAAATGCTTGAAAAACAACTATCCTAACAATTCATAACTATACATTACCTGAGGTAGGTATTTAAAATGGAGATGGGCAAGGTACAAAAAGTAAATATACCAGCAAAGAAAACGCAATGCAAATAAAGCATATCTGGTCTTTATTACCTAGAGAACTAATTTTATAAAAGACATTTAAACAGTATTTTTTTGCTTTTTGTAATATCTAGCAATTTGAGTGCTTTAATCTCTTGTTGAAAAAGGTTTTTTGTGACAGGAAAAGTTTAACTTGCTTATCTGCATTTAACTATAGTTTTGTAATGCAGCACTTCAGCTGAAGAGTAAAGAGGTAATGGACCAATTGTTGCTTTGTCCAACAGCGGATGACTAAGATCTGTTTCCATGTTAGCCAGTTATAGCATTGGTTGATGATACAAAATAAAACAGACCAGATTTCAATGTTCAAATACAGTTCCTTGCCTGTATAATTTTGTTTTTTTCACCTCATTCAAAGTTTCTTTAAAAGCCACACCAAATCTAACAGTTTGGTACTTAATGATTCATTATTGTATGTTCTTATGCAGCATGGAAGATTTCTGATTGTGTGAGTTAAGAAGATATATGTGTACTTTTGTGATATGGGAAGTATTCTCAACTTTCATACCTAAAACATATTTAAGTTTTTTATTTATTGATGTTGACCTTTGTTAAAAAGTTTATGAAAGATGACCATAAGGAACACAACACAATTATGAAATATGGGTTCAAATGTTAACTTTAGTTTTTACTCTAACAAGCAATGGTTTTCCAAGCTCATATTTTCCAGCAACAGTTATTTAAAATTAGTAAAACTCGACCAGATCACATTCTAAGAAATGAAATTCCAATATGTAGGCATTGCATTTGAACTGAAATCTGCTTCATTGGTACATTAGCATTCAATCATTTTCCAGACTCGCTTTTGTAATAAATGGACTCTACTATGATCATTATTTATAGCAGAAATGTGATGAACAGTATATAACTTAATAATTTACTTTTCATTTAAATCAACAGCAGTTAACAGGAAGTTGAGATTTATCATCCCACTCAATAAAGAAAGTATAGTTTTGAACTATTTTTCAATATTTACTTTTATACAAAAGCTTTAATAAAAAAAGGAAAAAAAACTGAATTGAAAAAGATGGCATTGTTCCCCTAATGTTTTCTGATTTGAATTTCGCACAGCACATGGTATACTATACTTGAAGGATATACAACCTTTGACTGTCTCAAACCTGCAGAAACCACTCATAGACAAGTCCCCTTCAAAGAAAGCAGAAAGGTCAATATAAAACCAGGAAGAAATTATCATTTCTAGAAGGTCAGTGAGGAAAAGAAATAATTTCTCCCAATGACCCCCTAGAATATATATATATATACTGTGAATACAAGATCCAATATAGAGTATAATTTAGGGACATAAACTGAAAACAGCCCTACCCAACATGTCACTCTGGAGATAAATAAAGGACAAATATTATTTTATACAGAGCCATAATCAGTCTTACTGAAATTAAAATCTGTAAAAGTAAAAGATTTATAGCTTGGCTCACTGAAAACCTTGGGTGACCAATCAATTCCTTGCAATTCCAAACAGCACAGCTGGCATTGCATGGGTTATACTATAGCCAAAAACAAAAAAAGAAGGAAAACAAATAAAATGCCAGAACCCTAAGTGGTCACACCTGCTAACAAATAAACAGCTTTCAAATGTCTTTAGTGGTACTTGAATAAGTAAACAATTATGTCGGGACTTTGTTTTTTATATGAAGTTAAAAACAATTCCCACATAGAATCACTCATTATTACAGGTTTCATCATAACTGTTTGTCATTCATTTTCACTCCACTTTTTCCAGTGAAAGCTGCAATGGCAAGATGCTGAACTGAGTTTATATTCCTTTCCTATTTCCAACAATTTTCTCCAGCTCTTCCTGAGGAACTCCCAGTCTTCCTCAGGCTAGTTGAGAGATCCAATCCCTCGATCATCTCCTGGGTCTGTCAGTGGGTCATGCAGGGTAAAACTCAACACAGGATACAGCAAGTAGAATACAGACTTTAGGCCTACCTCACCTCAACTGGCTCCACTCAAGATAGGAAAACAGTTATACTCTGAGATTACAAGTTTTTCCAAGTACTCCAAGTACACACATTATATGCAGAACAAAATCTAGAAAAATACAATGACCCCTCAGGACAAACTGTTGTTTCACTGTTCTTTGACCAGGGCTGAATCCATATTGCTCCTTCTGGATCAGACAAAGTTTCTCCCATTTGCTCAGCATAGGCATTTCTAGGGAGCATAGGAAGTTTAATCCCTAGGTAAATGTAACACACCCTTGATAAAAATGGGGACCACCGAACCAATCTGGTAGAACCAAGGCATTGTCCCCTATTTTTCACACAACACTATAACAATATCCAAGGATTTCAGTGCTTCCTCTAGGATTCTATTCAAACCTGGAGCTAGCGTGGTGCTGAGGTGTCACCCGTGGCATGGCTGCACTCGGGTTCTAATCTGGGATCTTCAGGTGGCTTGTCGTGTGGTGAGTGTCGCAATGCACTGTATCAGTGCATGCTCCTAACCTCTGCAGCCTTTCTTATTACAACATTTAAATTATCACAGTAGCCTTAGCCACAGAGATAGACCCAATACCAATAAAAATTTCTGGGACAGTTTCTTCTGAGGAAATTTAGCCTGTCGTGAGAGAATGCAACATTCTCAAACTCACTTAATCCAACTCAGTGTCTTGTGGGCCAGAGTTCTTCTCGACAGCACCACAAAACATTACAATGCTTTTCTCATTTCTGTGCTGAGAGAAGGATAAAAAATTACCTTTTCTAAAATAAGAACAACATTCACTTAACAAATTTACATCATAAAAGTGAAGTATTTTAAAAAAAACTATGGAAAAAATAATAATACAATTACATTTTTTTTATAATGTACTGTATATTCAGGTGCAAATCTTTACCTGGTGTCTACTTGACCTGCTAATGCAAAGTCAAGCCAATGCCATAGAAATGCTGATAAGTGAAGTACAACTTTCGGCACTCCTTGAAGTTTCAACCTCTTGATCAATAAACTATAAAGGGTCAAATATTAACTCATAAAATACTCACTTGAAGAAAGACTTTGACTGATGTTCAGCATAGAAATCCACTGCCTCTTTCCTGCAAGAAATGTCATAAAGAAGGGTAGTTAATGAGTTATGAATATCCTTGAAGTTGTGCTAGGATAACTGACTTCAATCCATAGCACTGTACTATAAGTTCAAAGGACAAAAAGCTAAATACTCAGCACAAAGTGCCTAACCCAAGCTAAACCCCCCATGGAAGATAAATAGATGAATATTTCTGTGAATTCTCATGTAAAATAATCGCGCTATGCAAGGTAGTGCTTTATAGGTAATGTAAACATAACTTCACATGAATGTTGCACTGATGTATAGCAGAAATATTTTCTTTTGAATAAGAAGTAGTATCTAAACATGGATTAGATAATAATATCTTTGCTGCCTTTCTTTTATATGGTTAAAAGGTGATTACTGGCACAGTATTTGAGACCTTGTCTTCTATTAGCCTTCTAAAACTTTGAAATAAAAAATTTTCTACTTAACTAATTTATAATTTTTAAATGAAGACAAATTAAAAGGTGCATAATTAGTTTATATTTATAAGGGAAACGACCAATTAGGGTTGATCATGGTTGGGACCTCAAACAGGACCTGGGAAATAACCGGGTAAACAGCTCCTTCTATCAGGAGCATAACACTTACTGGAGCTTGAATTGTTGGTTGACTGATGATGAGAGATTTTCACACCTTTAGCACAATTCTCAGACTCTGACAGAGTTTTGAAATAAGGTGGCATAATACATCTTAAAGCAATTTTTTATATATTTATATTATAGCAGGCCTGGATTTATCCTTTACCCTACTACTGTATAACAGACATGGTACACAGGGTGGAACAGGAATGGAGCAGGGCTTAAAAAGGAAGCCAAAACAATAGGCGCTGTACACAATAGGAGACAACACCCTAGCATAAGCAATGTGCGAAAACAACTTTGAATGTGTTTACATTTATTAAGCCTTAAATATATTTTTAGAAACCCCTATTTGTTAAAATGTCTTATGTTTATTTCTGTATTCTCAAGCAGATGGATAATTATTCATTTCTAAAAGTCACTTGCAAAAATCAAGTGATTTAATAGGTAAATCTCCTGAAAGACTGAAGTATAGCCTGCCTTGCTGCCAATGCTGCTGGGCGAGGTGCCAGGTCCCTGTATCCCTCTAATGGACTAAGTGGCTTCATAACTTAATGTATTTGTCTATGATTATGCTTTATTTATCCACTAACTGTGTTGTTAATTGAAAGTAGAAAATGGTAAAGGAAGAATTATCAACCTACAGTAAACTAGCAGTTTAGAATGAATGGCTGCACAAAACTGAGATAAACATTTCATAACTCTGCATGGCAGTCAAAATATTAAGACAGGTTTAAAAATTTGTGCTTTTTTTTTTTCAAAAATTGTAAAACATTTTCTTAAATCCATTATGCCAAAACGACATATTCAAAGCTATCACTTCTGGACAGCAAATATTTTACAGATCTTTGCCTTTAAATATTGCTCAAAAACGATATTTAATTAGCATAAATGCAACTTAAATTCACAAAGATTGTTCACTGTATTGGGCAGCATAGTCCTACAGCTCTATGTGGACCCGAGTATAATTCTTAGTGTGGGAAAATCAGGGGGTCTGGTGTACTCACATTTTCAATAGGCATACATGTTACACTTACTGATACCTTGAAGTTTACCCTTAGTCGGTGTGGTTGTATGCATGTGTGCCCTGCGATTCAGTTGATTTCTGTTTTACATCTTACTGCTCTTTGACCTGTTACTATAAATGTTTAAGATTGGAAAATGTTTAGCTGGATATAAAGTACACTACTGATCATAATGATATGGTATATGTGGTGGATTTTAAACCTCTACACAATCTTACTAAAATTTAAACTTTAACTAATATAAAGACTGAAATCAAGGCAAATCATATTACTTTTTCTAACAAACAATGCAAAAGTAAAAAAAAAAAAAGATTTTTTTTTAGGAAAAACAATTTAAGAACCTTTCAATGCTTTGTTTTAATAAGTGTGTGTACACAGTATAAGCAAAACATCTTTTCTTCAAATGTGGAAAGTAAGTTTGCTTGGATAGGTCTCTATCCACTTAGCAGATCTGGATTTTACAATGATATCTCACTCTTTGTTGCAAAAGAGTTAGATTAGTCAAAGTGTGATGGGATGCCGTGAGTATGGGCTTTTTTAGATAAGTACATATATGTTCTGTAGGACAATAATCTGTGCTCCAATTGCGGCATTCCAGGACATTGATCTTAGAGTTATTAACCTACTAGCAAAATACCCGCGCTTCGCAGCGGAGAAGTAGTGTGTTAAAGAGGTTATGTAAACATATATATACATATACATATATATACATATCTACATATACACATATCTACATATACATATATATACATATACAAATTTACACATCTACATATATATATACATCTATACTAATAAAAGGCAAAGCCCTCACTGACTCGCTGACTGACTGACTGACTGACTGACTCACTCATCACTAATTCTCCAACTTCCCGTGTAGGTAGAAGTCTGAAATTTGGCAAGCTCATTCCTTACAGCTTACTTACAAAAGTTAGGCAGGTTTTATTTCGAAATTCTACGCGTAATGGTCATAACTGGAACCTGTTTGACTGACTCACTCATCACTAATTCTCCAACTTCCCGTGTAGGTAGAAGGCTGAAATTTGGCAGGCTCATTCCTTACAGCTTACTTACAAAAGTTAGGCAGGTTTCATTTCGAAATTCTACGTGTAATGGTCATAACTGGAACCTGTTTTTTGTCCATATACTCTAATGGAAGAGGCAGAGTCACGTATCGCGTCATCACGTATTATGCCTCCTATGTAATCACGTGAACTGAAAACGAGGAAGAGATTTACAGCACAAGTCAAACGCGGGAACGAAGGTAAATGATGTTAATTGTTGACTGTCTTTTAATACTGTGTACTTGTTGAGTGTCTTTTAATACTGTGTAAGCATACATATTAACACATGTGCAATTAAACGTGTGCATTTACAGGGTGATTTCTCAGGCTTAAAAGCTCGCCTTTTATTAAAAAGGTAAATGCAAACTCTTTTCATTCTGAAGGGCACAAACCACGTTAGATTTCAGCCGTTAAACGCGCAAAAATGTCAGAACACCAGATAAATAAGCGCAACATATTATCAGTTGTATTGTATGATTACAATACATATAGAAATGTGTTAATCGTTAACTAATATTATGGGATGGTGTTTTTCGACTTGCGCCTTGATTTAAACGATTGCATGTCTTGGTGGGTTTGCGTAGCTTATTGTCAATATCTTTACACCTCTTTTTAAGACTTAATTTAAAAAGGTTTTCTTTTCTTCTTAATTAAAATTTAAAAGCAATACTTCACCGCTGCGAAGCCCCTCTAGTGCTGACGTCCAACGTTCGATTACCGTAAGCGAGTGCAGTGAGTGTGTACGCCTGATGAGCCAAGAATAAGGGGGAAAGATGTGTCGCGTACTCTGCATTATTTGACAGTAAACTATTTTCATCCATTCTATGATCTGCTTCTCACAACTGAAGGCACTGTGGCTGATGTTACCTGACTTGCTGGCCAACCATAAGCGTTACCTGGTAGGTAACCACCCACTCACTTCACTCCAATACGGGAATCGAACCTCGGACGTCAGCGCTAGAGGCGAAGCCCCTAAAATTGCGCCACGGCGTGTGGTTCGTTTATTTGACAGCATGTAGATCGGGGTAATTACATTCACGGCATTCGTAGTCTGATTCACAATCTGATTGTATGGGTGGTTACCTACCAGGTAACGCTTATAGTTAGCCAGCAAGTCAGCTCGAAGTGATCACTCAAGTGAACGCAGCTTCACAAAAAAACAGATCCTTAACAAACTGTTATTGGTATATTTTCCGTCAATTTTAAAAGGTTTTCTTTTCTTCTTAATAAAAATTTAAAAGCAGTACTTCGCCAGTGTGAAGCGCGGGGATTTGAGCGACCGACGCATACAGACATATTCATGAGTGCAGGTACCATGTAAATCTAAAGTTTAAATTAAGTTCATAGACCTACAAAAGGTTGCCATTGATTTGAGGCAAGATTGCTTTTCTCATGTACAACTATACGTTGCATTCTTAACAGTAAGCTTGCACGGCTTGGTCATATTACAACCTGAGTGCTGAACTGACAATGTCGTATACAAACAGAACTATAACAATCGTAATAAACAAACAAAAAAAAAAAGCGAAGAACCCTTGGATTTAATAAAAAGGCTCTTTCCTTGGCGAAGCAAGGAAAAAGGAAGACCTTATATGGCGTTCGTTTATAAAACAGCGGAAAAGCTGTGTTAAGGCTGCTTCACAAAAAAAACAGATCCTTAACAAATTGCTATTGGGATATTTTCCCTCAATTTAAAAAGCTTTTCTTCTTCATAAAAATTTAAAAGCAGTACTTCGCGGGGATT